>NW_019228188.1:224787-240744 GCF_002742605.1 Olea europaea var. sylvestris
GGTAATGTCACGTGGCTAAAGTGTGAGCTAATGTGTACACCATAGTGTACTTGTAGCAAGGTCCTTACCGATTGAATTTTGCAATTTGTACACTAATTTTTAACACGTTGTCTGACACTTACATTGTTGTCAAGTGTTAATTGGATGGAAAAACTATTTGACATTTAAACTGTCCAACAAGGTAATGTCACGTGGCAAATTGTTAACTACAGTGTACACCATAGTGTACATGTAGCAGGGTCCTTACCGATTGAACTTAACTACTTGCTCTCTGATATTTGACACGTTGTTTGACACTTGCATTGTTGTCAAGTATCAATTAGATGGAAAAGTTGTTTGAAATTTAAACTGTCCAACAGGGCAATGTCACGTGACAAAGTGGAAACTAAAGTGTACACCATAGTGCACATGTAGCAAGGTCTATACCAATTGAACTTTCCTATTTGTACACTTATTTTTGACACGTTGTCTGACACTTACATTGTTGTCAAGTGTCAATTGGATGGAAAAACTATTTGATGTTTAAACTATCCAACAGGGTAATATCACGTGGCAAAGTGTAAACTAATGTGTACACCATAGTGTATATGTAGCAAGGTCCCTACCGATTGAACTTTACTATTTGTACACTTATTTTTAACACGTTGTCTGACACTTGCATTGTTGTCAAGTGTCAATTGGTTAGGAAACCTATTCGAAATTTAAACTATCCAATTGGGTAATGTCATGTGGGAAAGTGTAAACTAAAGTGTATAACATAGTGTACTTGTAGCAAGGTTCATGCCGATTGAACTTTGCTATTTGAACACTGATTTTTGACATGTTGTTTGACACTTGTATTGTTGTCAAGTGTCAATTGGATGAAAAATGGTTTGAAATTTAAACTGTCCAATGGGGCAGTGTCATGTACCAAAGTGTAAACTAAAGTGTGTACACCATAGTATACATGTTGCAAGGTTCATACCGATTGAATTTTGCTATTTGTACACTGATTTTTGACACATTGTTTGACACTTACATTGTTAACAAGTGTTTATTAGATGAGAAAACTATTTGAAATTTAAACTATCTAATAGGGTAATGTCACGTGGCGAAGTATAAACTAAAGTGCACACCATATTGTAAATGTAGCAAAGTTCTTACAGATTGAACTTTGCTATTTGTACACTGGTTTTTGACAAATTGTTTGACACTTGTATCGTTGTCCCGTGTCAATTGGATGGGAAACGTATTTGAAATTTAAACTGTCCAACAGGGTAATGTCATGTGGCTAAGTGTAAGCTAAAGTGTACACCATAGCGTACATGCAGCAAGGTTCTTACCGATTGAACTTTGTTATTTGTACACTGATTTTTGACCCGTTGTTTGACACTTATATTGTTCTCAAGTGTCAATTGGATGGGAAAATAGTTTGAAATTTAAACTGTCCAGCGGGGTAATGTCAGATGCCAAAGTGTAAACTAGAGTGTGTACACCATAGTGTACATGTAGAAAGGTTCTTACCGAATGAACTTTGCTATTTGTACACTGATTTTTGACACATTGTTTTACACTCGCATTGTTGTCAAGTGTTAACTGGATAGGAAAACTGTTTGAAATTGATATTATCCAACAGGGTAATGTCACGCGGTAAAGTGTAAGCTAAAGTGTACACCACAGTGTACATGTAGCAAGGTTCTTACCGATTGAACTTTGCTATTTGTACACTAATTTTTGTGCCATTGTTTGACACTTGCATTGTTGTCAAGAGTCAATTGGATGGAAAAACTATATGAAATTTAAATTGTCCAACAATTAATGACACGTGGCAAAATGTAAACTAAAGTGTACACCATAGTGTACTTGTGGCAAGGTTCTTACAGATTTAACTTTGTTATTCGTACACTAATTTTTGACACGTTGTTTGACACTTGCATTGTTTTCAAGTGTCAATTGGAAGGGAAAATGGTTTGAAATTTAAACTGTCCAGCAGGGTAATGTCACGTGGCAAAATGTAAACTAAAGTGTAAACACCATCGTGTACATGTAGCAAGGTTCTTGCCGATTGAACTTTGCTATTTGTAACTAATTTTTGACACATTGTTTGACACTTGCATTGTTGTCAAGTGTTAATTGGATGCGATAAATATTAGAAATTTAAGTTGTCCAATAGGGTAATGTCACGAGCCAAAGTTTAAACTAAAGTGTACACTATAGTGTACATGTAGCAAGGTTCTTACTGATTGAACTTTGCTATTTGTACACTAATTTCTGACACGTTGTTTGACACTTGTATTGTTGTCAAGTTTCAATTGGATGAGAAAACTATTTGAAATTTACATTGTCCAACAAGGTAGTGTCACGTGGCTAAAGTCTGAGCTAATGTGTATACTATAGTGTACCGATTGAACTTTGCTATTTGTACACTGATTTTTGACACGTTGTCTGACACTTACATTGTTGTCAAGTGTTAATTGGATGGGAAAACTATTTGAAATTTAAATTGTCCAACAGGGCGATGTCACGTGGCAAATTGTTAACTAAAGTGTACAACATAGTGTACATGTAGCAGGGTCCTTACCGATTGAACTTTGCTATTTGTACACTTCTTTTTGACACGTTATCTAACACTTGCAGTGTTGTCAAGTGTCAATTGGTTGGGAAACCTATTTGAAATTTAAAATGCCCAATTGGGTAATGTCACATGGGAAAGTGTAAACTAAAGTGTACAACATTGTGTACTTGTCGCATGGTTCATGCCGATTGAACTTTGCTATTTGAACACTGATTTTTGACACGTTGTTTGACACTTGTATTATTGTCAAGAGTCAATTAGATGGGAAAATGGTTTGAAATTTAAACTATCCAGCAGGGCAATGTCACGTACCAAAGTTTAAACTAAAGTGTGTACACCATAGTATACATGTTGCAAGGTTCTTACCGATTGAACTTTGCTATTTGTATATTGATATTTAACACATTGTTTGACACTTGCATTGTTATCAAGTGTCAATGAGATGAGAAAATTGTTTGAAATTTAAACTGCCTAATAGGGTAATGTTACGTGGCGAAGTGTAAACTAAAGTGCACACCATATTGTAAATGTAGCAAAGTTCTTACCGATTGAACTTTGCTATTTGTACACTGGTTTTTGACACGTTGTTTGACACTTGTATTGTTGTCCCATGTCAATTGGATGGGAAACCTATTTGAAATTTAAACTGTCCAACTGGGTAATGTCATGTGGCAAAGTGTAACCTAAAGTGTACACCATAGTGTTCTTACCGATTGAACTTTGCTGTTTGTACACTGATTTTTGACCTGTTGTTTGACACTTACAATGTTGTCAAGTGCCAATTGGATGGGAAAACAGTTTGAAATTTAAACTGTCCAGCGGGAAAATGTCACGTGCCAAAGTGTAAACTAGAGTGTATACCATAGTGTACATGTAGCAAGATTCCTACCGATTGAACCTTGCTATTTGTACACTGATTTTTGACAAATGTTTGACACTTGCATTGTTGTCAAGTGTCAATTAGATGAGAAAATTGTTTGAAATTTAAACTCTCTAATAGGGTAATGTCACGTGGCAAAATGTTAACTAAAGTGTACACCATAGTGCACATTTAGCAAGGTCCTTACCGATTAAACTTTGCTATTTGTACACTTATTTTTGGTACGTTGTCTAACACTTGCATTGTTGTCAAGTGTCAATTGGATTTGAAAATTGTTTGAAATAATATCACGTGGCAAAGTGTAAACTAAAGTGTACACCATAGTGTACATGTAGGAAGGTCCTTACCGATTGAACTTTGCTATTTGTAAACTTATTTTTGACACGTTGTCCGACACTTGCATTGTTGTCAAGTATCAATTGGTTGAGAAACCTATTTGAAATTTAAACTGTCCAGTTGGGTAATGTCACGTGGTAAAGTGTGAACTAAAGTATACAACATAGTGTACTTGTAGCAAGGTTCTTGCCGATTGAACTTTGCTATTTGTACACTGATTTTTGACACGTTGTTTGACACTTGTATTGTTGTCAAGTGTCAATTGGATGGGGAAATGGTTTGAAATTTAAACTGTCCAGCGGGGCAATGTCACGTACAAAAGTTTAAACTAAAGTGTGCACACCATAGTATACATGTTGCAAGGTTCTTCCTGATTGAACTTTGCTATTTGTACACTAATTTTTGACACACTGCTTGACACTTGCATTGTTATCAAGTGTCAATTGGTTGGGAAACCTATTTGAAATTTAAAGTGTCCAACAGGGTAATGTCACGTGGCTTAGTATAAGTTAAAGTTTACACCATAGTGTACATGTAGCAAGGTTCTTACTAATTAAACTTTGCTATTTGTACATTAATTTTTGACCCATTGTTTGACATTTGCATTTTTGTCAAGTGTCAATTGGATGGGAATACGGTTTGAAATTTAAATTGTCCAGCGGGGTAATGTCACTTGCCAAAGTGTAAACTAGAGTGTGTACACTATCGTGTGCATGTAGCATGGTTCTTACCGATTGAACTTTGCTATTTGTACACTGATTTTTGACACATTGTTTGACACATGCATTGTTGTCAAGTGTCAATTAGATGAGAAAACTGTTTGAAATTAAACTCTCTAACAGGGTAATGTCACGTGGCAAAGTGTAAACTAAAGTGTACACCATAGTGTAAATGTAGCAAGGTTCTTACCGATTGAACTTTGATATTTGTACACTGGTTTCTGACACGTTGTTTGACACTTGCATTGTTGTCCAGTGTCAATTGGATTGGAAACCAATTTGAAAATTAAACTTTCCAACAGTTTAATGACACGTTCATCAGGCTAATGTCACGTGGCAAAATATAAACTAAAGTGCGCACACCATAGTGTACATGTAGCAAGGTCCTTACCAATTGAACTTTGCTATTTGTACACTAATTTTTGACACGTTGTTTGACACTTCTATTGTTGTCAAGTGTTAATTGGTTGCGATAAACGCTAGAAATTTAAACTATCCAATAGGGTAATGTCACGAGGCAAAGTGTAAACTAAAGTGTCCAATATAGTGTACATGTAGCAATGTTCTTACTGATTGAACTTTGCTATTTGTACACTGATTTTTGACACCTTGTTTGACACTTGCATTGTTGTCAAGTGTCAACTGGATGGAAAAACTATTTGAAATTTAAACTGTCCAACGGTGTAATGTCACGTGGCAAAGTGTAAACTAAAGTGTACACCATAGTGTACATATAGCAAGGTCCTTACTGATTGAACTTTGGCATTTGTAAACAGATTTTTCACACGTTGTTTGACACTTGCATTGTTGTAAAGTATCAATTGGATAGGAAAATTGTTGAAAATTGAAACTGTCCAACACGGTAATGTCACGTGGCAAAGTGTAAACTAAAGTGTACACCATAGTGTACATGTAGCAAGGTTCTTACTGATTGAAGTTTGCGATTTGTACACTAATTTTTGACATGTTGTTTGGCACCTGCATTGCTGTCAAGTGTCAATTAGGTGGGAAAACCGTTCGAAATTTATATTGTCCAACAGGGTAGTGTCACATGACAAAGTGTGAAGTAAAGTGTGTACACCATAGTGTAAGTGTAGAATGGTTCCTATCGATTGAACTATGCTATTTGTACACTGATTTTTGACACATTGTTTGACACTTATATTGTTGTCAAGTGTCAATTGGATGGGAAAACGGTTTGAAATTTAAGTTGTCCAATAGGGTCATATCACGTGGCTAAGTGTAAATTAAAGTGCACACCATAGTGTACATGTAACAAGGTCCTTGCCTATTGAACTTTGCTATTTTTTTACTATTTTTTGACACATTGTTTGATACTTACATTGTTGTCCAGTGTCAATTGGATGGGAAAACTATTTGAAATTTATATTGTGCAATAGGGTAATGTCACGTGGTAAAGTGTAAACTAGAGTGTACATGTAGCAAGATTCATACCGATTGAACTTTGCAATTTGTACACTGATTTTTGTCACGTTGTTTGGCACTTACAATATTGTCAAGTGTCAATTGGATGGAAAAACTATTTGAAATTTATACTGTCCAACATGGTAATGTCACGTGACAAAGTGTAAGCTAAAGTAAACTAAAGTGTGTACACCATAGTGTACATGTAGCAATGTTCTTACTGATTGAACTTTGCTATTTGTACACTGATTTTTGACACATTGTTTGACACTTGCATTGTTGTCAAGTGTCAATTGGATGGAAAAAATGTTCGAAATTCAAAATGTCCAACAGGGTGTTGTCACGTGGCAAAGTGTTAACTAAACTGTACATCATACTGTACATGTAGCAAGGTTCTTACCTATTGAACTTTGCTATTTGTACATTAATTTTTGACACGTTGTTTGACACTTGTATTGTTGTCAAGTGTCAATTAGATGGGAAAACTGTTTGAAATTTAAACTGTCCAACAGGGTAATGTTAGGTGGTAAAGTGTAATCTAAAGTGAACATGTAGCAAGGTTCATACCGATTAAACTTTGCAATTGGTACACTGATTTTTGATACGTTGTTTGACACTTATATTGTTGTAAAGTGTCAATTGGATTGGAAAATCGTTTGAAATTTATACTGTCCAACAGGGTAATGTCACTTGGCAAAGTGCAAACTAAAGTGTGTACACCATAGTACGTAGCAAGGTTCTCACCGATTGAACTTTACTATTTGTACACTAATTTTTGACACGTTGTTTGACACTCGCATTGTTGTCAAGTGTCAATTAGATGGAAAAAATGTTAGGATTTTAAACTGTCCAACAGGGTAACAACACGTGGCAATGTGTAAACTAAAGTGTACACAATAGTGTACATGTAGCAAGGTTCTTACCGATTCAACTTTGTTATTTGTACACTGATTTTGGACAAGTTGTTTCACATTTGCATTGTTTTCAAGTGTCAACTGGATGGAAAAACTATTTGAAATTTAAACTGTCCAACGGTGTAATGTCATGTGGGAAAGTGTAAACTAAAGTGTACACCATAGCGTACATAGAGCAAGGTCCTTACTGATTGAAATTTGGCATTTGTAAATAGATTTTTCACACGTTGTTTGACACTTGCATTGTTGTAAAGTATCAATTGGATTGGAAAACTATTGGAAATTGAAACTGTCCAACACGGTAATGCCACGTGGTAAAGTGTAAACTAAAGTGTACACTATAGTGTACATGTAGCAAGGTTCTTACCGACCGAAGTTTGCGATTTGTACACTAATTTTTGACATGTTGTTTGGCCCTTGCATCATTGTCAGGTATCAATTAGATGGGAAAACCATTCGAAATTTATACTGTCCAGCAAGGTAATGTCACATGACAAAGTGTGAACTAAAGTGTGTATACCATAGTGTAAGTGTAGAAAGTTTCCTATCGATTGAACTATGCTATTTGTACACTGATTTTTGACACGTTGTTTGACACTTGCATTGTTGTCAAGTGTCAATTGGATGGGAAAATGGTTTAAAATTTAAGTTGTCCAATAGGGTAATATCACATGGCTAAGTGTAAATTAAAGTGCACACCATAGTGTACATGTTGCAAGGTCCTTGCCTATTGAACTCTGCTATTTTTACACTATTTTTTGACACATTGTTTGACACTTGTATTGTTACCTAGTGCCAATTGGATGGGAAAACTATTTGAAATTTATACTTTGCAACAGGGTAATGTCACGTGGTAAAGTGTAAACTAGAGTGTACATGTAGTAAGGTTCATACCGACTGAACTTTGCTATTTGTACACTGATTTTTGTCACGTTGTTAGACACTTACAATGTTGTCAAGTATCAATTGGATGGGAAAATTGTTTGAAATTTATACTGTCCAACAGGGTAATGTCACGTGGCAAAGTATAAACTAAAGTGTGTACACCATAGTGTACATGTAGCAATGTTCTTACTAATTGAACTTTGCTATTTGTACACTAATTTTTGACACATTGTTTGACACTTGCATTGTTGTCAAGTGTCAATTGGATAGAAAAAAATGTTTGAAATTTAAAATGTCCAACAGGGTGTTGTCACGTGGCAAAGTGTTAACTAAAGTGTACATCATAGTGTACATGTAGCAAGGTTCTTACCTATTGAACTTTGCTATTTGTATACTAATTTTTGCCACGTTGTTTGACACTCGTATTGTTGTCAAGTGTCAATGGGATGGAAAAACTATTTCAAATTTATATAATCGAAAAGGGTAATGTCACGTGCCAAAGTGTAAACTAATGTGTGTACACCATAGTGTACATGTAGCAAGGTTCTTACTGATTGAACTTCGCTATTCGTACACTTATTTTGACACATTATTTTGACACTTGCATTGTTGTCAAGTGTCAATTAAATGGGAAAACTGTCTAAAATTTAAACTGTCCAATAGGGTAATGTCACGTGACAAAGTGTAAACTAAAGTGTACACCATAGTGTACATGTAGCAAAGTTCTTACCGATTGAACTTTGAGATTTGTACACTGATTTTGACATGTTGTTTGAAACTTGCATTGTTATCAAGTGTCAATCGGTTGAGAGAACTATTTGAAATTTAAATTGTCCAATAGGGTAATATCACGGGGCAAAGTGTAGACTAAAGTGCACATGTAGCAAGGTTCATACGGATTGAACTTTGCTATTCGTAAAATGATTTTCGACACTTGTTTGACACTTGCATCATTGTCAAGTGTCAATTGGATGGGAAAACTGTATGAAATTTAAGCTGTCCAACGGTGTAATGTCACGTGACAAAGTGTAAACTAAAGTGTACACCATAGTGTACATGTAGCAAGGTTTTTACCAATCGAACTTTGTTATTTGTACACTAATTTTTGACACATAGTTTGACACTTACATTGTTGTCAAGTGTCGATTGGATGGGAAAACTATTGAAAATTTAAAGTGTCCAATAGGGTAATGTCACGTGGCAAAGTGTAAACTAAAGTGTACACCATAGGGTACATGTAGCAAGGTCCTTATCGATCGAACTTTGCTATTCGTACCCTGATTTTTGACACGTAGTTTGACACTTGCATTGTTGTCAAATATCAATTGGATGGGAAAAATGTTTTAAATTTAAATGTCCAATAGGGTAATGTCACGTGTCAAAGTTAAACTAAAGTGTACACCCTAGTGTTCATGTGGCCAGGTCCTTACTGATTGAACTTTGCTATTTGTCCACTGATTTTTGACACGTTGTTTGACAATTGCGTTGTTGTCCACTGTCAATTGGATGGAAAAAAAATTTGAAATTTATACTGTGCAATAGGGTAATGTGACGTGGTAAAGTGTAAACTAGAATGTACACCATATTGTGCATGTCTTCTTACCGATTGAACTTTGCTATTTGTACACTGATTTTTGACACTTTTTTGACACTTGCATTGTTGTAAAATGTTAATTGTAAGGGAAAAATGTTTGGAATTTAAACTGTCCAACAGGGCAACGACACGTGGCAAAGTGTAAACTAAAGTGTACACAATAGTGTACATGTAGCAAGGTTCTTACTAATTGAACTTTTCTATTTGTACACTAATTTTGGACACGTTGTTTCACACTTGCATTGTAGTCAAGGGTCAACTGGATGGGAAAACTATTTGAAATTTAAACTGTCCGGCAGTGTAATGTTACATGGCAAAGTATAAATTAAAGTGCATACCGTAGTGTACATGTAGCAAGGTCCTTACCGATTGAACTTTGGCATTTGTAAATTGATTTTTAACACATTGTTTGACACTTGCATCGTTGTTCAGTGTCAATTGGATGGGAAAACTATTTGAAATTTAATGTCACGTGGTAAAGTGTAAACAAGAGTGTACATGTAGCAAGGTTCACAACGATTGAACTTTGCTATTTGTAGACTTATTTTTGGCACGTTGTTTGACACTTGTAATGTTATCTAGGGTCAATTGGATGGGAAAACTATTTGAAATTTATACTCTCCAATAGGGTAATGTCACGTGGTAAAGTGTAAACTAAAGTGTACATGTAGCAAGGTTCATACCGATTAAACTTTGCAATGGGTACACTGATTTTTGACACGTTGCTTGAAACTGGCATTGTTGTCAAGTGTCAATTGGACTGGAAAATTGTTTGAAATTTATACTGTCCAACAGGGTAATGTCACGTGACAAAGTGTAAACTAAAGTGTGTACACCATAGTGTATGCATAGCAAGGGTCTTACCGATTGAACATTGCTATTTGTACATTGATTTTTGACACATCATTTTGACACTCGCATTGTTGTCAAGTATCAATTGGATAGAAAAATTGTCTGAAATTTAAACTGTCCAATAGGGTAATGTCACGTGGCAAAGTGTAAACTAAAGTGTACACCATAGTGCACATGCACCAAAGTACTTACAGATTGAACTTTGTCATTTGTATACTGATTTTGACACGCTGTTTGAAACTTGCATTGTTGTCAAGTGTCAATCGGTTGAGAGAACTATTTGAAATTTAAACTGTCCAATAAGGTAATGTCATGTGGCAATGTGTAGACTAAAGTGTACATGTAGCAAGGTTCATACGGATTGAACTTTGCTATTTGCAAACTGATTTTTGACACGTTGTTAGACACCTGCATCATTGTCAAGTGTCAATCGGATGGAAAAACTGTATGAAATTTAAGTTGTCCAACGGGGTAATGTCATGTGGCAAAATGTAAACTAAAGTGTACACCATTGTGTACATGTAGCAAGGTTCTTACCGATTAAACTTTGCTATTTGTACACTGATTTTTGACACATGATTTGACACTTGCATTGTTGTCAAGTGTCGATTGGATGGGAAAACTGTTGGAAATTTAAAGTGTCCAATAGGGTAATGTCACGTGGCAAAGTGTAAACTAAAGTGTACAATATTGTGTACATGTAGCACGGTCCTTGCCGATTGAACTTTGCTATTCGTACCCTGATTTTTGACACGTTGTTTGACACTTACATTATTGTTAAGTGCCAATTGTATGGGAAAACTATTTTAAATTTAAATTGTCCAACATGGTAATGTCACGTGTCAGAATGTAAAAGTAAACTGTACACCATAGTGTTCATGTGGCCATATCCTTATTGATTGAACTTTGCTATTTCTCCACTGATTTTTGACACGTTGTTTGACACTTGCAAGGTTGTCAAGTGTCAATTGGATGGGAAAACTGTTTGAAATTTAAACTATCCAATATAGTAATGTCACGGGGCAAATTGTAACTAAAGTGTACACCATAGTGTACATGTAGCAAAGTTCTTACCGATTGAACTTTGTTATTTGTACACTAATTTTTGACACGTTGTTCGACACTTGTATTGTTGACAAGTGTCAATTGGATGGAAAAATTATTTGAAATTTAAACTTTCCAACAGGGTAATGTCATGTGGCAAAGTGTAAACTAAAGCGTACACCATAGTGTACATGTAGCAAGCTTCTTATCGATTGAACTTTGCTATTTGTACACTGGTTTTTGACACGTTTTTTGACACTTGCATTGTTGTAAAATGTTAATTGGATGGGAAAAATGTTTGGAATTTAAACTGTCCAACAGGGTAACGACACGTGGCAAAGTGTAAACTAAAGTGTACACAATGGTGTACGTGTAGAAAGGTTCTTACCGATTGAACTTTGCTATTTGTACACTGATTTCGGACACGTTGTTTCACACCTGCATTGTAGTCAAGTGTAAACATGTGTAAACTAAAGTGTACACCATAGCGTACATGTAGCAAGGTCCTTACCGATTGAACTTTGGCGTTTGTAAACTGATTTTTAACAAGTTGTTTGACACTTGCATTGTTGTAAAGTATCAACTGGATAGGAAAACTGTTGGAAATTGAAACTGTCCAACACGGTAATATCACGTGGCATAGTGTAAACTAAAGTATACACCATAGTGTACATGTAGCAAGGTTCTTACCGACTAAAGTTTGCTATTTGTACACTAATTTTTGACACATTGTTTGGCACTTGCATTGTTGTCAAGTGTCAATTAGATGGAAAAATTGATCAAAATTTATGCTGTCCATCAGGGTAATGTCACATGGCAAAGTGTGAACTAAAGTGTGTACACCATAGTGTACATGTAGCAAGGTTCTTACCGACTAAAGTTTGCTATTTGTACACTAATTTTTGACACATTGTTTGGCACTTGCATTGTTGTCAAGTGTCAATTAGATGGGAAATCGGTTTGAAATATAAACTATCCAATATAGTAATGTCACGTGACAAATTGTAAACTAAAGTGTACACCTTAGTGTTCTTGTGGCCGCGTCCTTACTGATTGAACTTCGCTGTTTGTACACTGATTTTTAGCACGTTGTTTGAACTTGCAATGCTGTCAAGTGTCAATTAGATGGGAAATCGGTTTGAAATATAAACTATCCAATATAGTAATGTCACGTGACAAATTGTAAACTAAAGTGTACACCTTAGTGTTCTTGTGGCCGCGTCCTTACTGATTGAACTTCGCTGTTTGTACACTGATTTTTAGCACGTTGTTTGAACTTGCAATGCTGTCAAGTGTCAATTAGATGGGAAATCGGTTTGAAATATAAACTATCCAATATAGTAATGTCACGTGACAAATTGTAAACTAAAGTGTACACCTTAGTGTTCTTGTGGCCGCGTCCTTACTGATTGAACTTCGCTGTTTGTACACTGATTTTTAGCACGTTGTTTGAACTTGCAATGCTGTCAAGTGTCAATTAGATGGGAAATCGGTTTGAAATATAAACTATCCAATATAGTAATGTCACGTGACAAATTGTAAACTAAAGTGTACACCTTAGTGTTCTTGTGGCCGCGTCCTTACTGATTGAACTTCGCTGTTTGTACACTGATTTTTAGCACGTTGTTTGAACTTGCAATGCTGTCAAGTGTCAATTAGATGGGAAATCGGTTTGAAATATAAACTATCCAATATAGTAATGTCACGTGACAAATTGTAAACTAAAGTGTACACCTTAGTGTTCTTGTGGCCGCGTCCTTACTGATTGAACTTCGCTGTTTGTACACTGATTTTTAGCACGTTGTTTGAACTTGCAATGCTGTCAAGTGTCAATTAGATGGGAAATCGGTTTGAAATATAAACTATCCAATATAGTAATGTCACGTGACAAATTGTAAACTAAAGTGTACACCTTAGTGTTCTTGTGGCCGCGTCCTTACTGATTGAACTTCGCTGTTTGTACACTGATTTTTAGCACGTTGTTTGAACTTGCAATGCTGTCAAGTGTCAATTAGATGGGAAATCGGTTTGAAATATAAACTATCCAATATAGTAATGTCACGTGACAAATTGTAAACTAAAGTGTACACCTTAGTGTTCTTGTGGCCGCGTCCTTACTGATTGAACTTCGCTGTTTGTACACTGATTTTTAGCACGTTGTTTGAACTTGCAATGCTGTCAAGTGTCAATTAGATGGGAAATCGGTTTGAAATATAAACTATCCAATATAGTAATGTCACGTGACAAATTGTAAACTAAAGTGTACACCTTAGTGTTCTTGTGGCCGCGTCCTTACTGATTGAACTTCGCTGTTTGTACACTGATTTTTAGCACGTTGTTTGAACTTGCAATGCTGTCAAGTGTCAATTAGATGGGAAATCGGTTTGAAATATAAACTATCCAATATAGTAATGTCACGTGACAAATTGTAAACTAAAGTGTACACCTTAGTGTTCTTGTGGCCGCGTCCTTACTGATTGAACTTCGCTGTTTGTACACTGATTTTTAGCACGTTGTTTGAACTTGCAATGCTGTCAAGTGTCAATTAGATGGGAAATCGGTTTGAAATATAAACTATCCAATATAGTAATGTCACGTGACAAATTGTAAACTAAAGTGTACACCTTAGTGTTCTTGTGGCCGCGTCCTTACTGATTGAACTTCGCTGTTTGTACACTGATTTTTAGCACGTTGTTTGAACTTGCAATGCTGTCAAGTGTCAATTAGATGGGAAATCGGTTTGAAATATAAACTATCCAATATAGTAATGTCACGTGACAAATTGTAAACTAAAGTGTACACCTTAGTGTTCTTGTGGCCGCGTCCTTACTGATTGAACTTCGCTGTTTGTACACTGATTTTTAGCACGTTGTTTGAACTTGCAATGCTGTCAAGTGTCAATTAGATGGGAAATCGGTTTGAAATATAAACTATCCAATATAGTAATGTCACGTGACAAATTGTAAACTAAAGTGTACACCTTAGTGTTCTTGTGGCCGCGTCCTTACTGATTGAACTTCGCTGTTTGTACACTGATTTTTAGCACGTTGTTTGAACTTGCAATGCTGTCAAGTGTCAATTAGATGGGAAATCGGTTTGAAATATAAACTATCCAATATAGTAATGTCACGTGACAAATTGTAAACTAAAGTGTACACCTTAGTGTTCTTGTGGCCGCGTCCTTACTGATTGAACTTCGCTGTTTGTACACTGATTTTTAGCACGTTGTTTGAACTTGCAATGCTGTCAAGTGTCAATTAGATGGGAAATCGGTTTGAAATATAAACTATCCAATATAGTAATGTCACGTGACAAATTGTAAACTAAAGTGTACACCTTAGTGTTCTTGTGGCCGCGTCCTTACTGATTGAACTTCGCTGTTTGTACACTGATTTTTAGCACGTTGTTTGAACTTGCAATGCTGTCAAGTGTCAATTAGATGGGAAATCGGTTTGAAATATAAACTATCCAATATAGTAATGTCACGTGACAAATTGTAAACTAAAGTGTACACCTTAGTGTTCTTGTGGCCGCGTCCTTACTGATTGAACTTCGCTGTTTGTACACTGATTTTTAGCACGTTGTTTGAACTTGCAATGCTGTCAAGTGTCAATTAGATGGGAAATCGGTTTGAAATATAAACTATCCAATATAGTAATGTCACGTGACAAATTGTAAACTAAAGTGTACACCTTAGTGTTCTTGTGGCCGCGTCCTTACTGATTGAACTTCGCTGTTTGTACACTGATTTTTAGCACGTTGTTTGAACTTGCAATGCTGTCAAGTGTCAATTAGATGGGAAATCGGTTTGAAATATAAACTATCCAATATAGTAATGTCACGTGACAAATTGTAAACTAAAGTGTACACCTTAGTGTTCTTGTGGCCGCGTCCTTACTGATTGAACTTCGCTGTTTGTACACTGATTTTTAGCACGTTGTTTGAACTTGCAATGCTGTCAAGTGTCAATTAGATGGGAAATCGGTTTGAAATATAAACTATCCAATATAGTAATGTCACGTGACAAATTGTAAACTAAAGTGTACACCTTAGTGTTCTTGTGGCCGCGTCCTTACTGATTGAACTTCGCTGTTTGTACACTGATTTTTAGCACGTTGTTTGAACTTGCAATGCTGTCAAGTGTCAATTAGATGGGAAATCGGTTTGAAATATAAACTATCCAATATAGTAATGTCACGTGACAAATTGTAAACTAAAGTGTACACCTTAGTGTTCTTGTGGCCGCGTCCTTACTGATTGAACTTCGCTATTTGTCCACTGATTTTTAGCACGTTGTTTGAACTTGCAATGCTGTCAAGTGTCAATTAGATGGGAAATCGGTTTGAAATATAAACTATCCAATATAGTAATGTCACGTGACAAATTGTAAACTAAAGTGTACACCATAGTGTACATGTAGCAAGGTTCTTACTGATTGAACTTTACTATTTGTACGCTGATTTTTGACACGTTGTTCGACACTTGCATTATTGTCAAGTGTCAATTGGATGGGAAAACCATTTGAAATTTAAACTATCTAAAAGGGTAATGTAATGTGCCAAAGTGTAAACAAATGTGTGCACACCATAGTGTACACGTAGCAAGATTTTTACCGATTGAACTTTGTCATTTGTACATTGATTTTGACACGTTGTTTGAAACTTGCATTGCCGTCAAGTGTCAATTGGTTGAGAGAACTATTTGAAATTTAAACTGTCCAATAGGATAATGTCACGTGGCAAAGTGAAGACTAA
>NW_019228189.1:0-4080 GCF_002742605.1 Olea europaea var. sylvestris
TTGTGTTGTTCAAAATCATGAAAAAAAGGCCATGCAGTCGCATGAGGCCCTTCAGAGAATTGAAGGGCCTCCACGGCTATAACGATGCAAACGCATGGCTATAGCCCATGCGGACACATGGTTGACAGGATGTGACCGTTGGGTCCATTTTTGACCCTTTTTCTTTCAAAATTGGTAGCTTTTCATCCTTGTTTTCGTATCATTTTGTGGGAGCTTGCCAAAGCCTATAAATAGCTAATCCAAGTGCAAGAAAAATACTTTGAATTCTATTGAGATCTATTCCCAAATTATTCTTCCAAAAATTGAGAGAAAATTATCACATAATCATTCCATATTTTTTCACTTGTTCATTGTGACGATACACTTTGCTTTTGGTGTTCTTCCCATCAAGGCTTGTTTAATCCTACGAACGTTTTGTCAGAAGTCCTTAAAAGCATTGGAAAGGAAGCAAATAACGTTTGAGGCAACTTGATTAATTTTGTGTTCAAACCTTCTTTTGATTGATTTCATTATCTTCTTCCTTGTTCTTGTTTTGTTCTTTGTTTTGTTCTCCTTACCACAAAACACAGAGAACTTGACTGCCTTCGTTCGAGGTGCTTCAATTCTAGGCTCACTTATCTCTCACTATAATGTAGATAAAATTTATAAAAACAAAAGAAAATTAATTTTTTTTTTTTTTTTGCCTTAGCAACATCAAAAGAATAACTAAATTAAAATAAAACAATCAAATTGAATTCTTGGACTCACAGGTTTCTTGTAGAAGCAAAACATTGATGGGCTGAGAAATTCTCTCCTCTTTCTCGTGATCTCGTCGGCATCGGGCCCACTGTATGGCGGCGGAGTATAATCAAACGCTGGCATGTCGGGAATATTGCCGGCGTCATTTCCGGAGAGACATGCACCGTTATTCTCGGCCTGTGAATACAAACGCCGGAAACCTCGGAATTGTCTTAATTCCCATGATGTTTGTCTCGCTGCAATACTCTGCATCTTTGACTTTAGGATTTTCTCTAAATAGAAAAAAAAATATTTCGGGTTTTTAATGTTATGTAATCACTGCAAATGTTTGTTCAAAATCCTGAATTTTGCAAAGAAATTGCAGAAGAATGAAAGGGAGAGGCTTTGAAAATTCATTGCCAAGGCGCAGACCGTGCTCTACGTGGGTGTATATAGATATTTGTTGAGTTGGGTGCATTTGTTTAAATAAAATTAGAAGTTTCAATTTTAAAAATTAAAGAGATTATATATTTTTTTAAACTTTAATTGTCTATATTATTACACTTTTTAATGAAATTAAATTCTTTTCAAAGAAATAGAAATGCTTTAATTTTATTCTGTTTAAGATTAGATTCTTCTTAAGAATAAAAGGTAAGCATAAATTTTGAGGAGTTCAAATAATTTCAATTGGTCCATCATATGAAATGAACAAAATATAAAATTAAGACAATACTGATTTAAATAGTCAATATATTTTGCTCTTGTTTGAGCCACATTTTTTGGGAAGAATGAATTTTTGAATAGTGTATTGATGAGAAATATGTGGTGAAAAAATAAGAAAAAGTTTTGAATTTACGTGTACTGTTATTTTGTTGAATAATGCGTTGTTGAAATAATATCAAAACATTGTTGAAAAATATATTTTTTCAAAAGAATGGAGCTCAAACAAGAGCTTTTATGACACAAATAACACTGTATTTATAGGGCGATAGAATTTCAAAAGAGGCAACACCAAAATTAATATGATATAATTTGTTATGAAAAGGAAAGGTCGATTGCATTAGATTCTTTAGTAGAGAACTAATTCGAATAATCTCCCCATCTAATCACCAATATTATTATTATTTCTACCTTTCTATCATGGGCAGAGTGAAGGATAAAATGAAGGGAAAATTGCAGTAACAGTTCCTAACTTTTTCAATTTTTTTTTCTGATTTTACTTTAATGTTCATTTTGTGCCAGCGAAGGTCCCCAACTTTTCATAGATATGCACTTGAGGTCCATTTAGACTGAAACCATCCAAAACACTTTCAGTTGATCGAGAAAATTCCTTGAATTATCTGTTACTGCGATGATTTTATTGGATGCTGATATCTTTTTGAATAGTGTTTTTGGATGATATTTTTTTACGATTTTATTGGATATTGATTCCTTAATTTTTTCAGTCAACTGACGGTGTTTTTTATGATTTCCGTCCAAATGGACCTCAGGTACATATGTATGAAAGGTTAGGAACCTCCACTGACACAAAATAAAGGTTAGGATAAAATATACAAAAAATGAAAATTTTAGAGATCGTTGTTGCAGTTTTCCATAAATCTAAACTTATTGATTAAGCTTAATTTCTTTTTGGTGCGGAATTTTGAATTATTTTTCTTTAAGATGAAATTAAATAAGCTGTTCTACTCCACTATTAAAATTAAACAAACTCAAACCAATCTATGTGTGTGTTTATAGACATTTGTTGAATTGGGTGCATTTGTTTAAATAAAATTAGAAGTTTCAATTTTTAAAATTAAAGAGACTATAAACATAATTTTTTTAAAACTTTAATTGTCACTATATTATCACACTTTTTAATGAAATTAAATTCTTTTCAAAGGAATAGAAATGCTTTAATTTTATTCTATTTAATATTAGAATAGAAATGCTTTAACTTTATTCTGTTTAAGATTAGATTCTTCTTAAGAATAAAAGGTGAGCATTAATTTTGAGGAGTTCAATTAATTTCAGTTGGTGCATCATGTGAAATGAACAAAAGATAAAATTAAGACAATACTGATTTAAATAGTCAATATATTTTGTATGACACAAATAATACTGTATTTATAGGGTGATAGGGTGAAAGAATTTCAAAAGAGGCAATACCAAAATTAGTCTGATATGATTTGTTATGAAAAGGAAAGGTCGATTACATTAGATTCTTTAGTAGAGAACTAATTCGAATAATCTGTCGATTACATTAGATTCTTTAGTAGAGAACTAATTCGAATAATCTCCCCATCTAATCACCAATATTATTATTATTTCTACCTTCCTATCATGGGCAGAGTGAAGGATAAAGTTAAGGGAAAATTGCAGTAACAGCTCCTAACATTTTCATTTATTTTTTTTTTGCAGATTTTACCCTAATGTTCATTTTATGCCAACGAAGGTTCCCAACTTTTCATAAATATGCACTTGAGGTCCATCTAGATGGAAATCGTCCAAAACACCTTCAGTTGACCGGAAAAATTCCTTGAACTATTTGTTACCGCGACGATTTTATTGGATGCTGGTATCCTTTTGGATGGTGTTTTAGACAGTTTTATTGGATTTTGATTCCTTAATTTCTTCAGTCAACTGACAGTGTTTTGAATGATTTCTGTCCAAATGGACCTAAGGTACATATTTATGAAAGGTTAAGAACCTCCGCTGGCACAAAATAAAAGTTAGGATAAAATCAACAAAAATGAAAAGTTTAGGGATCGTTGCTGCAGTTTTCCCTGAATCTAAACTTATTGATTAAGCTTAATTTCTTTTTGGTGCGGAACTTTGAATTATTGTTTTTTTTAAGATGAAATTAAATGAGCTGTTCTACTCCACTATTAAAATTAAACAAACTCAAACAAATCTACTAGTGTGTTTATAGACATTTGTTGAATTGGGTGCATTTGTTTAAATAAAATTAGAACCTTCAATTTTAAAAATTAAAGAGATTATAAACATAATTTTTTTTAAACTTTTATTGTCACTATATTATTACACTTTAATGAAATTAAATTCTTTTTCAAAGGAATATAAATGATTTAATTCTATTTTCTGTTTAAGATTAGAATAGGAGTGCTTTAATTTTATTCTGTTTAAGATTTGATTCTTCTTAAGAATAAAAGGTAAGCATTATTTTTGAGGAGTTCAATTAATTTCAATTGGTGCATCATATGAAATGAACAAAAGATAAAATTAAGACAATACTGATTTAAATAGTCAATATATTTTGTAAGACACAAATAATATTGTGTTTATCGGGTGATAGAATTTCAAAAGAGGCAATACCAAAATTAATATGATATAATTTGTTATGAAAGGGAAAGGTCGATTACA
>NW_019228190.1:0-4079 GCF_002742605.1 Olea europaea var. sylvestris
TGTATACTATCCGAGGTCCCCAGGCCAACAAAAGTAGACCAGCATACTTAAACAACACTAATGACGTGGCCTGAATGCTGACGCCGAAGTGAATATGTCGAGATGGTCTTTCTTGCTGAGGCCCTTCACTCTGAGGCCCATCTTCTCGAGGTCCTGAGGCCCTAAACAGCACTCTTCCCCAGAGATCCGGTCTTACACAAGGATCCATCCTAATTGATTGATAGGACACTCATCATAGACTGTAAGTGTCTTATCTTGTTGATGTAGCTGCGGAGTCGTCGATTAATAAATGTGTAGCAGGCTAGGAAGTCAAGAATGATATCTATAATTTGATATGTAAACTTACGAGATGAGGCCACGTGTACTTCCAACCAAGGGCCACGATCTAACTTGTAATATTATGAATACCTCCCATGCATATCTCACGAGAATAATGCAAGATTCAACACAAGAACAAATACAACATTCTTTTACATTTTACTCTCTTGCAACATATACGAATTCATACATGCATTCTACAAACATCGATTGGTTATTATTGTACAATCGTTATGCAAACATCTCGTTGGATTCCAAACGTTCTCATCTCGCACCTTTGAACCACTCCCACGTCCTCTTTACTACAAGTTCTAAACCGCCCATGTGTCTTAGCGTGTTGGACCAGGCTTACGTGTGCGAGGGTGGGTCCGGTATCTATTAGCAACATATTTTGGGGTCAATACATTGACGCCGTCTGTGGAAAATCATACCATAACCACGAATAACCGTGTGAAAAAGTTTACCAAAAGAAGAATATTCGTGGATCCCCCTTGAAAAAGTATTTGTTCTTAGAAAAGAACAAGCAAAAGCCCCATAACTTGCGACAATTTAAAGTTGAAACATGAAGAATGAGTTCGGACAAAGATGAACCCCTAGGAGAGTAAGGGAAAATGTGGGAATGCCCACACCGGGGACTGCCCTTGCAGCTCGACATCGACCTCATCACCACCACAGTAGAGGCGGCATGCGAATGCCGCTCAGTTATCAAGAGAGATGGCCACCATGGCCGCAAACATGAGGGACATTGCTAGCCAAACACATGGCCATGAGGGAGCTCACGGCCCAAATGCAGAGCCAATGAGGCTTACCTATTCCTCCCCATGCACCCCAAGGACATTACCAGGATGAGGAAGTCCAAAGCCAAAGGCTTGTATCACCAGAATACAGCCGAGGCAGAAGCCTCATAAAGATGGAAGTAGAAGTTGATATTTCCTCCAATTATGCTATAGGCCGACCCACTGAGGCCTGGTATAATCAGGATAACTTTTCACCAGCATATGAGCCAGAACCAAGACCTAGGAGGTCTAACAGCGTCTTTGACAGAATTAGCCCCGCGGAACCAAGGCACAAGCAACAGCAATGCAAGCCTCGAAATAGACCAAAGCCCCCACATCCAATAACTCATCAGCCGGAAGAAAGGCATGAAAATGCCCTCCGTGCTACTCTACCTAGAAATAGGCGCCAAATGAGGGAAGAGGAGGCTAGGACCCAAGCTGGACCCTCTCATTAGCTACCCAGGCATGATGCCGAAGAGAATAATGACTCAGATGAGAAGCAGAGATCCTATGACTTAGACAAGGACGATGAAAATCTGTCATTTTCAAGGGAACTAAGAAATGCCTAGGTTCAGAGCCATTATGTGATGCCCAAAATACCAAAGTATGATGGAAGAGGTGACCCGGAGAAACACCTAAGCGCTTATAAAACTCATATGAGCCTTAGAAGCGCCACCCCAGCTGTGAAGTGTAGAACTTTTCATTTGACACTTAGTGGAGCAGCTGAAATCTGGTATAGTCGACTGCCACATGGGAGCATAAGCAGTTGGCCAGAATTTAAGAATACTTTCCTAAAAATGTTTGATGATATAATCCAGGAGTCGAGCCCGACGAAGGCAAGTACGAGACGAGACCCGTTGATAGTTGATGGCGGACCAATGACGCGATCAAGGGCAAAGCAAGTGAAACAAGCGATGGGATTGCTCGTTCAAGAAACCATTGATGGAACCATGTTGGGACTCAAAATGGAGCAACTTTCATGTTCGGGTCGAAGGTCGAATCAACTTCGATCAATTTGTTATCAAGCGACGAAAGCGGAGGCTGAAGACAACACCATGCGGCCGCACAGGCAAAACCACATGCGGCCGCACACATGCATACCGAAAACCTTTGACATTATTGATATTGAATTAAAAGTGAGACGTATTGTCCTCTCTTCATTGTTCTTCATTGAACAATTTCAAACTTATCAAGTGTTAACTTGTGGCGTTCAAACAACCAGATATAATTCTTGGATTGCGTGATCAAGGGGTCTTTCAAGCGTCGTTCTTGTTGGGTTTTTTTGTTCGACTTTCTTTTAGGTTAATCCTAAACTCTTGGATTAATTTGGCTTTCTTGGGTTCGTCAATCTCGTTGTGGGTTTCGTAGTCAACGTTGCTACGGGGTTCGCATCAGTTGGTATCAGAGCTTTGGCTCCAAATTAATTGAAGGTTATATCTTTTCTTTATTTGTTTGGGTCGTTAATTTTTCTTTCTTAGTTTTTCTTCATTCTTGTTTTCTTTTCATCGTTGTGTTGAGTTGCTGGTAGTTTACTCACCTTCTTTCATCAAGGATATATATATATATAAATTGATATCATTGTTTGATTTTGTGTTTTTTTTCTACCGACAACAATTCCTACATTGTGTTTGATTTTTGGGATATTCAATTGGGTTCTAGTTTTTCATTCTTCTTTTGAGTCTATTCACATATTCTTGTCAAAACATTCATCTATTTCACTTATTCAAATCCTTTGAGTCTCGTGGTCTTTGATTAATATTTGGTTTGTTTGAATTGCCGGTAAAACAATTGATTTAGTTCACTTGGTTCTTTGAAGTGCTTGGAGGGAGACTTTGAGTGGTAAAAGACCGAGTGGTGAGTTTAATAGAGGGAAAAAGTCATAGTGAGTGTTTTTCGAGTGAAATCTTTGTGAGGCATAAAAAATTGTGTGATATGATGTCGGAAAGAGAAGGTTCTAATTCAAGCCGAAATGGTAATGACAACAATGTATCGGAGGACATGATAAGGAGGTTTGAAAGGGTACTTGGTGATGTTAGGGAGAAGATGGATAGGCAAGGGGAATGGATGGCACAAATGGGTACTACAATTGCTAATCTTAGCCGGGGACAAGTGGAGATGTCTAATGCTAGGGGGCCGGGCAGGCATGAATCTAGGAGAGGAAGGCGGGATGAGGATGATTTTGATGAAAATGACATTGATATGGGTCGAGCAAGGCATAGGGGCGATAGGATGGAAAGACGGGGTAGAAATAACTTGGGAGATGAAGTAGATGGAAATTTGGGAAGTATTAAAATGACTATTCCGCAATTTAAGGGGAGAAGCGATCCGGAAGCATATTTAGATTGGGAAAGGAAGGTTGAGATGATTTTTGAGTGCTATAATTATTCGGAGGAGAAAAAGGTAAAATTGGCGGTGCTTGAATTCGTGGATTACGCGATATCTTGGTGGGATCAAGTACTTACATCACGGCGTAGGGGTCGGGAAAGGCCAATTAGCACTTAGGATGAGTTGAAGATGTCGATGAGAAGGAGGTTTGTTCCGAATCACTATTATAGAGAAATCCATCAAAAATTGTAAGGTTTGTATCAAGGATAGAAAAGCGTAGAGGATGATCACAAGGAGATGAAAATTCTTATGATTCGAGCTAATGTGGAGGAAGATCGGGAAGCTACCATGGCACGATTCTTGAACGGGTTAAATCAAGATATTGCAAATTTGTAGAGTTGCAACACTATGTGGAAATCGAGGACATGTTACATGTGGCCATGAAGGTCGAGAGGCAATTGAAGAGGAAGGGGACATCTAGGCAACCGTTAGGTACTTCGGCTCATAATCCAACATGAAAATCGAAGTGGGATGACAACAACAAAAATGGGGATGCACCTAGAGGTAAAAATGATTAGCAAAAGGGCAAGGATGAAAATGCTAGCAAACCAATATCAAAACCGGAGGCACAACCGTCGCGCAATCGGGACATCAAATATT
>NW_019228191.1:0-4078 GCF_002742605.1 Olea europaea var. sylvestris
GTACGTAAATATATTTTCTTTCTATCTCGTCTGTTAAATTATAAACATTAATTGGTAAATTTGTTGTACGTTTTTTAATGCACGTACTAAAGCACTTTCGAAGCTCGACTCTACCTTTTAAACATCGAAATCATGTAACATATGTTGAATTGAACTTTACTTGATTTTGACTTTGGTGCAGTTTGTCGATAAATAGCATATTATACACGGTTGCAGTAGGGTTCAATGCTGCAGCCAGGTCAGTTAATTTTTATAATTATATTATATAGTCACTTTCAATATTACGTGTCTAATATTTTTAATGAATTTGAAATTAACAGTGTTCGAGTGAGCAATGAGCTCGGAGCAGGAAACCCTAAGTCGGCAGCTTTTTCTATTTTTGTGGTGAATTTTGTTTCATTTATCCTTGCCTTGGCAGTTGCTGCAATGGTATTATGGCAACGTCATAGAATTAGTTACATATTTACTAGTGGTGACACTGTGGCTAATGCAGTATCAGAACTTTGTCCATTCTTATCGGTTACTCTCATTCTCAACGGTATTCAACCCATCTTGTCTGGTAATATTTTTCTCTCAAAAATAGTTACTCCATCGAGCATTATTAACAATCAATATTTAGTAAATTATATATCTTTATATTGTCTTTGGCATCATCAATTGTTTAGTCTAATGCACTAAACACAACATTACTGTTTGTATAAATGCGAAAATCGAAGGGGTGGCCGTTGGCTGTGGATGGCAAGCATTTGTTGCCTACATAAATGTTGGGTGTTATTACGTCGTCGGAGTTCCACTTGGTTGTCTTTTGGGATTCAAATTCGACTTCGGTATTAAGGTATGGAAAATATCGAACATGTTTAATATATTTGATTAGACTAAATTAAGAAGATGATTTAAAAGGAAAAACACACGATATGATATTTTATCCAACCAACGTAAACAAATATGTTGGATAATTGAATAGATATTTTATTATTGCATAGGGAATATGGTCAGGAATTATCG
This sequence comes from Olea europaea var. sylvestris, assembly GCF_002742605.1. Taxonomy (NCBI): domain Eukaryota; kingdom Viridiplantae; phylum Streptophyta; class Magnoliopsida; order Lamiales; family Oleaceae; genus Olea; species Olea europaea. Next base: position 1,006 of record NW_019228191.1, read on the forward strand.
GAGGAGCAATGATGCAAATCATCATATTGCTTTGGGTGATTTGTCGAACTGATTGGAATACAGAGGTATTTATTAATAAGAATTTTTAGTTTATTGGAGTGCCTACAAAGTTCTCAATAACATGAAAATATTCTTATTTTTATTAATATTTACTATCCTACTTTCTACACTGAATGGTGAATTAACTTCTGACCTTCAAAGGATGCAAGCATTATTTTTGACAATTTAGGATCAGATGGATGAATTCTTCCATGCTATATTTCAAAATTTCTACTTTTACATGAAGATTCAAATGAATTAATTCTAATTAATCAATAAATATTGAATTTTCAGGTGGAGAAAGCAAGGAAACGTTTGGACAAGTGGGAAGAAATAAAAGACTAAAGAGCCTTTTCTCAAGAACTAAAAGTTGGTTTCAGCTTACTGGATTAATTTGTTTAATAATTTCTCGAACGTCAACTCGTCTTCATTTTGTATCCTCATGCATACACTAGTAGAGCCACTTTCTTATTCCGACCTCCCCAACCATTTTCACATTTATCAAAGAGAAGTCGAATGAAGTTTTTTGAAATTGCAAATCAATCTTAGGGACTAGATTCATTTTAAAACTTGCTCATTTACTTATATGTAAACATTTTAAGGACAACCTTCTATGAATAGAACTATATTGACATGTTTGGGTCGTGATGGTTGGATTGCATTGAATTAGATCAAACAGTAGTAATAAAGAAAAAGAAGTTAAAATTAAAATCTCGTTTATTATACTTTTCATTCCCATTTCCAACCTCCACTAACACTCTCAACCTCAAACAAATAAAATCAACAAGTCAGTGCATTTTTTTTGTTATTTATATAGTCCGAGTGTGCTACCAAACTTAGGTATTCTGCATTTATAGATACCATAATCCATAAATTCTAAAATTTAGCTGCAACTGCCTCCCTTTGCTTGCCATTGTTCTAAGATTTTGTTTATTTTGAAAAATTCAAAAATTCAAAAATCCCAGGAGAGAAATTTTATAGCTGTGTCACCCATGCACTCAAAACTTCATCAATTCAAACGGGGAAAATAGCAAAATTCACTCAAAAACAGATGGACACTCAATGATTTGAAGTCCATTTAAACATCATAGAGGTCCAAGCATTGAAATAAAAATTGAGGTTACTGATTTTTTCTAGTCAATGTCAGGTATGTCACTTCGTTCAGCCTCTCAACAATGACCAGCATTTTGGCAAATAGAAGTTTTGGTGAAAGAATAATTGGAAGTAAGAGATAAAATATCAAGGATCCAAAATAAATAATCATGCATATTGATAGACTTCTTTATTACCGGAATTCTATTGGGATACTTCTCCCTGATCCGAGTTGTTTCTGCCCGCCTTCCTTTTCAACTTAGATAAGAATTATTACGTGGATAAAACAAACCAGACCATCTCAGAACCAAACCAAACCAAGCGGTTCGATTCGATTCTATCAAATAAATTAATAGTTTTGGTTCTTTGAACCGAGAACCATTTGGTTTTGGTTCAGTTATAGTTCAAAAACTAGAACCAGAATCAGAACCAAACTTAATATTTAATTTTATATATAATAATTAGTGGAGACCTTAATTTTATATTCATTGGAGATAGCCCATTAATTGAACACAGTTTATTAATCAATTTTGGGTCATTAGAGATAAACAATTCGTTAGTTGTCTACACTCTAATTTTGTATTCAGTTGAATTATTTCTCCTTCACTCCTTTTCAATTTACACAACGTCGCAGCATATTGGGACCACATTTCATCAAGTCACTAAAGTGTAATTTAAGATCGGAAAATGAAATTGGTCAGTTACTTAAAAAGTCTCTAAACTCTTTTTTTATCTTGATTGTTTGAAGAGTTATTTGTGTTCTGCACAAATGGAGGAAAATCCAATAAACATTCATGAAATATTAAACAGTTAATGTTGCATATGGAAGTAGACTGTAAAAATTTTGATAATTCATTCTTTATTGTAAGGTTGTACCTTCAAAACCACTACAATTAATTTAGCGAATCATTGTTACTACTTATTAAACAATTTTTTGTATGAAAACGAAAAATGATTTGTGTATTCAAATTATGAATATATTTTGTTTGTTAATTATGACTTTTTTGATCTCGATGATTGAAATTTGAACTTCCTAAATGTTTGATATTTATTTTCTTATTTAGGTATACATTACTAATTTATATGATGCAAATCTAAAATTTTAAGAAATGAAATTAGAACCAAACCATACCAAACCAGAACCGAATGGTTCGGTTCAGTTTGGTTTCATATCTTTAAAAAAATCATTTGGTTCCATTAAAAAAAAAAAAATCATTTGTTCATAGTTTGGTTCGATTCTTTTGGAACAAGCACTATATAGAACCATGTCCACCCCGACAGAGAAGAGATGCATCATGAATACTGGAAAGATTACTTTTAAAGATGAAAGACAACAACAATTTGAAATATGCCGAGTTCCAAAAATCATTATTTTCATGTTCAACACAACATATTTCTATTTAAAAAGAATTATATTTCACGCATTGCACAATGCCTTTCCAAAGAAAAACACACTGAATAGAGCAAATTATCCGCGGATTTACACCATCTTGTTCGTGCACAAAATATTTCCCTAATACAATATAACAAATTGCAAAAAAGAACTGATATCCTTTGCATTGTGTGGTTAAAAAGAGAATAGTCCATGAGTTTAATAGCTAATTATAAGGAATAAGATTCAATCGGTGTTTGAATTATTTGTATTTTCCTCCTCCAGATTAGTCGGGCGAAGCTCGGGAAAAAAAAAGTAACTGAATCACGGAAAGTACTCATAGTCAAGCAGATGATCAAAGAATAAAAGTTAATTTGTGTTAGCGTGTGGGCAAAGCGCATATACCGAGGAGATGTTCCAACTTGAAGGAGCTTTGGGCCATGGCGTACAATGCTACGATTTACTACTGCCCAATGAGCTATTTATCCAGTAAAAATAGAAATAGATTTGCCTCAATTTCGAATGAGCGATTCATTAAAAAGTGAACCAGTGTCACTACATAGATACAAA
>NW_019228192.1:0-4078 GCF_002742605.1 Olea europaea var. sylvestris
CTGACTGGATTGAAGATTACGGGCTATGAGACAGCTAGCGGCGGGACTCAGAGAAGAAATAAGTTGCAGAACACTTACCTCCACGGACAGGGGGCGGTGGTTTTGCCTCAACTGATGGACGCGATCAGGAGGTGTGACGAGATGTTGGACAGACTAAAGTTAGGTCTGGTCTACATCATTGAGAGCGTGATGCGGTGTCACCACAAGAAGACTGCGATCGACCTCTTCCACCTCGAGATCGTCGAAGACATAGATCGCTTCAACAGCTATCCGTGGAGCCGTCGATATTTCGAGAACACCGTCCACGATTGAAGTACGGATGTTTCGATGTTTCGAGAACACCGTCCAAGGGGCCCGTGCGTAAGTACGATACATACGAATTTCCCTTGGCACTGTAGGTAAATGATTAACGCGATAAATGTTAAAATATTTTTCTATTGAATTTGTATGTACTAATTTATGTGTTGCAGGTTTGGGCGTATGAGACCATCTCCTTATTGGGTACCCGCTTTGCGGCGAGAGGAGACACGCTGCCTTCGGATGCACCATTGGCGAGCATCTCGAGTAGAGGGATGTCCCACAGGGAAACAATTATCCGCTGTCTTCAATAACCTTCATGTGAGTATTATAAATTTATGATTTATATTGTATATAGTTTAACATTACATGATTTTATCTTTTTAAAATGTCAATATGTCAGCTTGAAGTAATAGCTCATTTGACGGCGTCGATGGGGGAAGAGGCGCGGGGTCTCATGCGTGAAGTAGCGATTCTGCATGCTTAAGACGACCAGATGTCTGATTCGATTCACGATCGAGACTGGGTAAGTGAATTATTAATTAATATTTTGTATGAGTTAACAATTATTGAATAAGTTAATAATTTGTAAGTTTGTGCAGGACCACGAGCCAGTTGATCAGGTATCACCTCCGCCGGTGGCATCACCTTCGCCTAGGGCATCACCTCCGTCGCCGGTGTCACTTCCTCTTCCTCAGGTCGATTATTCTGATGATCAGTACCATCGTCTGACTGGATTTACGGTGCAGGAGGTCGGCGCGCTGCATCGAGAGCTGGTAGGAGTTATATCAGGGAGGTGGGTACGCTGTGTCGAGAGCTGAGAGGAGTTATATCAGGGGAGGTTAGCGCGCTACGTCGAGAGCTGGGAGGAGTTATATCAGGGGAGGGCTGATAGGAGTTATATCAGAGGAGGTCGACGCACTGCGTCGAGATATGGTGGAACGGGTCGACGATCTGGGACGTCAGCTAGTAGGGAGGGTCGAGGATATAGCTAATGATGTTAGAGTGCTGAGTAGGCATTTAGGAGACCTTCATGATGAGGTGACAACACGTCGAGGTGATATAGCAGGCAGACGATGGGTTGACGGAGGTGACGACCGTAGGGGTGATCGAGAGGATAGATGTTTTTGTGTTCGCTGAGTCTATTATATATGTGTATGACCCCGATCATTCATGTCTGACACAAGGTCAGCTTGAGCAAAATCTGGAGTCCATTGTTGTTTTTGTCCCTATGATGGCTAGACATGCGGGATTGATTGTAAAAGATAGATTAGTCATCATGCGAGACAAGACCACGGCAAGGCAGACAATATCGTAAGTGGTTCTAAATTTTTTAAAATTTAATACTTAATTTTTTTGCTGCACGGTACTGATCGAACTCATTTTTGTTCATTTGCAAGAGCGATTGTGCCATTTTTGCAATAAAGTACATCGAATTTCTGAGTATAGCACATAAGGTTGATGGAATCAACCAATCCTGGATACAAAGTTGGCGAAATTAGTTGGCGTGCGACTTATTCTATTTTAATGGTGATCCATAGATTTATTGTAATTATTAGTTGTAATTTTTTGTAATTACGAAATAATGTAAACACTGTAAATATTGATTTGTTGTATTTATGAAATGATTATTAACTACGATAACAATTAATTTGTTAATTCAGATGGACAACATTACCAAATGATCTAACTATCATTAAAGGAACATGACTTGTACAATATTGGCAAGTATGTCCTATTGATTTGCACCGACTGCACCTACGTGGTCAAGAGAATTCTTCGTAGATGGTATTCTAAAATACTTAGACGTCCAGGATCACACGGTTCAATGAGAGGTGACAACAATGTATTGAGTTGGCGAATATGGTCGGGGACTTCTCACTCAACTTTGTTTGACAGAGGAAATATTGTCTCAGCGTACGCAACTCTCCAATAATCAGTCGTGTAGTAATGAGAGTACAATATTCTAGCTGCAAATCATCGATACATAGCAACTGCGACTGCATGCTCATACGAAAAAGTCTCAAATTGAAATTTTTTACAATTGTATGTGTTATCAGTCAAGTCTACCATGTATGTCGTATTAGGTGCACATTCCATTGAGAAACCTGACTCGTCTAGCGGTTCGACATTTAACTGTCTCGCAAGTTCTGCAGCTTTGAATAGCATTTCCTCTTGCGCCGGGGCTACCACGCTCGTGCAATTCTATGATTCCGCACATCGATTGTGAAACAACTGCTATAGCTTGGTACAGATATTCTCAATCAGTGCAAGAATGGGTAACTCTCGATCCTTCTTGAATAATGCATTGAGCGACTTTGCGTTGTTTGAAGTCATCATGTTGTAACGACGTCTTGGAAAAAACGAGCACCCCCAATGTTCAATCTCCATTTTCATTAGATAATCTCATACATCGAATGATTTACTTCCTATTTCAACCATGAACTTATTACACTCTTCAACACTGTAGATTTCAGCCGCTATTTTGAACAATGAAACGATACATTTGTCTTGATACTTGGTCTTCAGGTTGCCTTGAATATGGTACATGCGATACCCATGATGTGTATCTGGAAAAACTCATGCGATACCATTTATTAAAGGTTGTCCCCGATCTGTTACAAATGTAAGGTCATCGACTTCCCCGATTACTTCCCTTAACTTTGTGAAAAACCATCGCATCGACAAGTCATTTTCACTATCGACTATATTGAACGTAAAAGGATAAATTTGGATGCTGGCATCTTGACATGTAACAATAATCAACTTGCCTTGATATTTAGATTTCAGTGTTGTATCATCAACTAGGGCCCCGTTTGGTACCCATTTTTTTCAAAATGCATTTTTCTCTCTTCTTTTGAACCAGACATTATTTATTAAAATAATATTACACGAAAATCAAAAATTTTTTCTTATTTTTCAACTACACATTTCCTATCAATTTACTATTCAAAAATACATTTTTACATAAAAATGTCTCCCAAACACCGTATAGAATTAAGGGTCGCATTACATTTCGAAATCCCCGAATGCATTGTCTAAGAGTCATGAAGAAGAATTTGAAGTAATTCCCACCCTCCTTCACAGTAACAAATTCTGAGCTAGGATTAGTTTTCTCCATGTTATGACAATACCTTGCCAATTTAGCATAGCTTTCCTCTGCAGAGCCCATTAAATCCTCAAACACACATTCCTTGGCCTTGCCTTCTGGTACCTCAACACTACTCCATACTCTCGACCGACGTCGTTAATGATGTCCGATGGTCTGGAGATCGTACGAGGATCCTGATACTTGTGCATTATCTGTCGACCAATAAACCAAGCTCGGGCTTACCTGTGATCATTTCGATGTAATCCCACTTTACAAGTATGTTCTCGTGTGTACTTACAAATTACAAAACACTTATTTGTGTTCATCTTCGTCAAGCGCCAACAGCAACTGTCGTCTACGCAGGCAATTGTCAACAACGACTTGTTCGATTTTTTCACTTTGAACTCAAAGTTGTATTTCAACGCAATTAAGTGCACAACTTCTTGCAAATTTTTTTTTGTTTCAAACAGTTGCTTGACATACAAATTCTCACCATCGCGAACCACACGAGAGGAGTTAGAGGACAATCCATTCGATCCAGCTCCTGAGGTCCCACCCTGCTCATGTCTCTGTCAGAATAAAGCGATCAAATTTTCATCTGTAAAAAATTTGCATTTTCACACTCATTGTCGTGAACCACGGACGAAATTCTGTGAGTAACTAACTCTGGAATAATCGCATCATCTTCAC
>NW_019228193.1:0-4075 GCF_002742605.1 Olea europaea var. sylvestris
CCATTTTTTGAAAGAATGAACACTTGCATATTTAGAATGCTTGGAGAGTCGGTGGACCAAGAATTGAGCGTAACTCTTGCACAAGACGTCCGTTTTGGGCCCACAAGAACTTTTGGAAATTTAGCGAAGGTTTTGGATTGAACTCACCACCTCGTCCTGACGTGTGAGGGATTTCAACCTTTTTTCGAAAGAATGAGCACTTGCATATTTAGAACGCTTGGAGAGTCGACGAACGAAGAATTGAGCGTTACTTTTGCATACGGTGTCCATTTTGGGCCCAAAAGAACTTTTTGGAAATGTAGCGATCGTTTTGGAATGAACACACAACTTCATTGTGACGTACGAGGGATTTTGGCCATTTTTCGAAAGAATGAGCACTTGAATATTTAGAACGCTTGGAGAGTCCACGGACGAAGAATTGAGCGTTAGTTTTGCACATGGTGTCCGTCTTGGGCCGACAAGAACTTTTTGGGAATGTAGTGACCGTTTTGGATTGAACTCATAACTTTGTTGTGACGTAAGAGGGATTTTTGCCATTTTTTGAAAGAATGAGCGCTTGTATATTTAGAACTTGGAGAGTCGGCAGACGAAGAATTGAGCGTAACTTTTGCACACGGTGTCCGTTTTGGGCCCATAAGAACTTTTTGGAAATGCAGCGACCGTTTTGGATTGAACTCACCACTTCGTCGTGACGTACGAGGGATTTTGGTGATTTTTCGAAAGCATGAGCACTTGCATATTTGGAATGCTTGGATTGTCGGTGGACGAAGAATTGAGCGTAACTTTTGCACACGGTGTCCGTTTCAGGCCCATAAGTACATTTTGGAAATGTAGCGATCGTTTTGGATTGAATAAACAACTTCATCATGACGTACGAGGGATTTTAGGCATTTTTCAAAAGAATGAGCACTTGCATATTTAGAACGCTTATAGAGTCGGCGGACGAAAAATTGAGCGTAACTTTTGCACACGGTGTCCGTTTTGGGCCCACAAGAACTTTTTTAAAATGTAGCGACCGTTTTGGATTGAACTCACCACTTCCTTGTGACGTACGAGAGATTTTGGCAATTTTTCGAAAGAATGAGTACTTGCATATTTGGAACGCTCGACTTGTTGGCGGACGAAGAATTGACAATAACTTTTGCACACGGTGTCCATTTTGGGCCCATAAGCACTTTTTGGAAATGTAGCGATCGTTTTGGATTGAACAAACAACTTCACCGTGACGTACGAGGGATTTTGGGCATTTTTCGTAAGAATGAGCACTTGCATATTTAGAACGCTTGGAGAGTCGACGGACGAAGAATTTAGCGTAACTTTTGCACACGGTGTCCATTTTGGGCCCACAAGAACTTTTGGAAATGTAGCGACGGTTTTGGATTGAACTCACCACTTCGTCGTGACGTATGAGGGATCTCGGCCTTTTTTCGAAAGAATGAGCACTTGCATATTTAGAACGCTTGGAGAGTCGACGGACGAAGAATTGAGCGCAACATTTGCACACGGTGTCCGTTTCGGGCCCATAAGAACTTTTTGAAAATATAGCGATCGTTTTGGAATGAACACATAACTTCATTGTGACGTACGAGGGATTTTGGCCATTTTTCGAAAGAATGAGCACTTGCATATTTAGAACGCTTGGAGAGTCGATGGACGAAGAATTTAGCGTAACTTTTGCACACGATGTCCGTTTCGGGCCCATAAGAACTTTTTGGAAATGTAGCGATCGTTCTGGAATGAACACACAAGTTCATTATGATGTACGAGGGATTTGGGGCATTTTTCGAAAGAATGAGCACTTGCATATTTAGAACGCTTGGAGTGTCGGCGGACGAAGAATTGAGCGTAACTTTTGCACGCGGTGTCCGTTTTGGGCCCATAAGAACTTTTTGGAAATGTAGCGGCCGTTTTGGATTAAATTCACCATTTCGTCCTGACGTACGACGGATTTTGGCGATTTTTGGAAAGAATGAGCACTTTCATATTTGGAACGCTTGGATTGTCGGCGGACGAAGAATGGAGCGTAACTTTTGCACACGGTGTCCGTTTTGGGCCCATAAGTACTTTTTGGAAATGTAGCGATCGTTTTGGATTGAACAAACAACTTCTTCGTGACATACGAGGGATTTGGGGCATTTTTTGAGAGAATGAGCACTTGCATATTTAAAACGATTGGAGGGTCGACGGACGAAGAATTGAGCGTAACTTTTGCACACGGTGTCCGTCTTGGGCCCACAAGAACATTTTGGAATTGTAGTGACCGTTTTGGATTTAACTCACAACTTTGTCGTGACGTAAGAGGGATTTTTTTGGCCATTTTTTGAAAGAATGAGCACTTGTATATTTAGAACGCTTGGAGAGTCGGCGGACGAAAAATTGATTGTAACTTTTGCACATGGTGTCCGTTTTGGGCCTATAAGAACTTTTTGGAAATGTAGCGACTGTTTTGGATTGAACTCACCACTTCATCGTGATGTACAAGGGATTTTGGCGATTTTTCGAAAGAAGGAGCACTTGCATCGTTGGAATGCTTGGATTGTCGACAGACGAAGAATTGAACGTATCTTTTGCACACGGTGTCCGTTTTGGGCCCATAAGTACTTTTTGGAAACGTAGCGATCATTTTGGATTGAATAAACAACTTCATCGTGACGTACGAGTGCTTTGGGGCATTTTTTGAAAGAAAGAGCACTTGCATATTTAGAACGCTTGGAGAGTCGACGGACGAAGAATTGAGCGTAACTTTTGCACCCGATGTCCATTTTGGGCCCACAAGAACTTTTTGAAATGTAGCGACGATTTTGGATTTAACTCACCACTTCGTGGTGACGTATGAGGGATCTCGACCATTTTTCGAAAGAATGAGCTCTTGCATATTTAGAACGCTTGGAGAGTCGACGGACGAAGAATTAAGCGTAACTTTTGCACATGGTGTCTGTCTCGGGCGCACAAGAACGTTTTGGAAATGTAGTGACCGTTTTGGATTGAACTCACAACTTTGTCGTGACTTAAGAGGGATTTTGGCCGTTTTTCGAAAGAATGAGCGCTTGTATATTCAGAACGCTTGGAGAGTCGGCGGACGAAGAATTGAGCATAACTTTTGCACACGGTGTCCGTTTTGGGCCCACAAGAACTTTTTGAAATGTAGCGACGATTTTGGATTGAACTCACCTCTTCGTGGTGACGTATGAGGGATCTCGACCATTTTTCGAAAGAATGAGCGCTTGTATATTCAGAACGCTTGGAGAGTCGGCGGACGAAGAATTGAGCATAACTTTTGCACACGGTGTCCGTTTTGGGCCCACAAGAACTTTTTGAAATGTAGCGACGATTTTGGATTGAACTCACCTCTTCGTGGTGACGTATGAGGGATCTCGACCATTTTTCGAAAGAATGAGCACTTGCATCTTTGGAACGCTTGGATTGTCGCCAGACGAAGAATCGATCGTAACTTTTGCACACGGTGTCCGATTTGGGCCCATAAGTAATTTTTGGAAATATAGCGATCGTTTTTGATTGAACAAACAACTTCATCGTGACGTAAGAGGGATTTTAGGCATTTTTCGAAAGAATGAGCACTCGCATATTTAGAACGCTTGGAGTGTCGGCGGACGAAGAATTGAGCATAACTTTTGCACACGGTGTCCGTTTTGGGCCCATAAGAACTTTTTGGAAATGTAGCGACCGCTTTGGATTGAACTCGCCACTTCATCGTGACGTACGAGGGATTTTGGCTATTTTTCAAATGAATGAGCACTTGCATATTTAGAACGCTTAGAGAGTCGGCGGACGAAGAATTGAGCATAACTTTTGCACACGGTGTCCATTTTGGGCCCATAAGAACTTTTTGGAAATGTAGCGACCGCTTTGGATTGAACTCACCACTTCATCGTGACGTACGAGGGATTTTGGCAATTTTTTGATAGAATGAGCACTTGCATCTTTGAAACGCTTGGATTGTCGGCGGACGAAGAATCGAGCGTAACTTTTGTACACGGTGTCTGTTTTGGGCACATAAGTACTTTTTGGAAATGTAGCGATCGTTTTGGATTGAACAAACAACTTCATCGTGACG
>NW_019228194.1:0-4075 GCF_002742605.1 Olea europaea var. sylvestris
GAGTCGCTACATTTCCAAAAAGTACTTATGGGCCCAAAACGGACACCGTGTGCAAAAGTTTCGCTGAATTCTTCGAATTCCGAAAATCCAAGCGTTCCATTTGTGCAAGTGCTCATTCTTTCGAAAAATGTCCGAAATCCCTTATACGTCACGGCGAAGGGGTGAGTTCAATCCAAAACGGTCGCTACATTTCCAAAAAGTACTTATGGGCCCAAAACGGACATCGTGTGCAAAAGTTACGCTCAATTCTTGTTACGTCGACTTTCCAAGCGTTCCAAATATGCAAGTGCTCGTTCTTTTGAAAAATGGCCGAAATCCCTCATACGTCACGACGAAGTGGTGAGTTCAATCCAAAAGGGTCGCTACATTTCCGAAAAGTACTTATGGGCCGAAAAAGGACACCGTGTGCAAAAGTTACGCTCAATTCTTGTTACGTCGACTTTCCAAGCGTTCCAAATATGCAAGTGCTCGTTCTTTTGAAAAATGGCCGAAATCCCTCATACGTCACGACGAAGTGGTGAGTTCAATCCAAAAGGGTCGCTACATTTCCGAAAAGTACTTATGGGCCGAAAAAGGACACCGTGTGCAAAAGTTACGCTCAATTCTTGTTACGTCGACTTTCCAAGCGTTCCAAATATGCAAGTGCTCGTTCTTTTGAAAAATGGCCGAAATCCCTCATACGTCACGACGAAGTGGTGAGTTCAATCCAAAACGGTCGCTACATTTCCAAAAAGTACTTTTGGGCCCAAAACGGACACCGTGTGCAAAAGTTACGCTGAATTCTTCGAACGTCGACTATCCAAGAATTCCAAATATGCAAGTGCTCATTCTTTAGAAAAATGGCCGAAATCCCTGATACGTCATGACGAAGTGGTGAGTTCAATCCAAATGAGTCGCTACATTTCCAAAAAGTACTTATGGGCCCAAAACGGACACCGTGTGCAAAAGTTTCGCTGAATTCTTCGAACGCCGACAATCCAAGCGTTCCAAATATGCAAGTGATTATTCTTTTGAAAAATGGCCAAAATCCCTGATACGTCACGACGAAGTGGTGAGTTCAATCCAAAACGATCGCTACATTTCCAAAAAGTACTTATGGGCCCAAAACGGACACCGTGTACAAAAGTTACGCTGAATTCTTCGAACGTCGACAATCCACGCGTTCGAAATATGCAAGTGCTCATTCTATCGAAAAATGGCCGAAATCCCTGATACGTCATGACGAAGTGGTGAGTTCAGTCCAAATGAGTCGCTACATTTCCAAAAAGTACTTATGGGCCCAAAACGGACACCGTGTGCAAAAGTTACGCTGAATTCTTCGAACGTCGACAATCCAAGCGTTCCAAATATGCAAGTGCTCATTCTATCGAAAAATGGCCGAAATCCCTGATACGTCATGACGAAGTGGTGAGTTCAGTCCAAATGAGTCGCTACATTTCCAAAAAGTACTTATTGGCCCAAAACGGACACCGTGTGTAAAAGTTTCGCCGAATTCTTCGAATGTCGACAATCCAAGCGTTCGAAATGTGCAAGTGCTCATTCTTTCAAAAAATGGCCGAAATCCCTTATACGTCACGGCGAAGGGGTGAGTTCAATCTAAAACGGTCGCTACATTTCCAAAAAGTACTTATGCGCCCAAAACGGACATCGTGTGCAAAAGTTACGCTGAATTCTTCGAACGCCGACAATCCAAGCGTTCGAAATGTGCAAGTGCTCATTCTTTCGAAAAATGGCCAAAATCCCTGATACGTCATGACGAAGTGGTGAGTTCAGTCCAAATGAGTCGCTACATTTCCAAAAAGTACTTATGCGCCCAAAACGGACATCGTGTGCAAAAGTTACGCTGAATTCTTCGAACGCCGACAATCCAAGCGTTCGAAATGTGCAAGTGCTCATTCTTTCGAAAAATGGCCAAAATCCCTGATACGTCATGACGAAGTGGTGAGTTCAGTCCAAATGAGTCGCTACATTTCCAAAAAGTACTTATGCGCCCAAAACGGACATCGTGTGCAAAAGTTACGCTGAATTCTTCGAACGTCGACAATCCAAGCGTTCCAAACATGCAAGTGCTCATTCTTTCGAAAAATGGCCAAAATCCCACATACGTCACGACGAAGTGGTGAGTTCAATCCAAATGAGTCGCTACATTTCCAAAAAGTACTTATGGGCCCAAAACGGACACCGTGTGCAAAAGTTTCGCTGAATTCTTCGAATGTCGACAATCCAGGCGTTCGAAATGTGCAAGTGCTCATTCTTTCAAAAAATGGCCGAAATCCCTTATACGTCACGGCGAAGGGGTGAGTTCAATCCAAAACGGTCGCTACATTTCCAAAAAGTACTTATGGGCCCAAAACGGACACCGTGTGCAAAAGTTACGCTGAATTCTTCGAACGCCGACAATCCAAGCGTTCCAAATATGCAAGTGATCATTCTTTTGAAAAATGGCCAAAATCCCTGATACGTCACGACGAAGTGGTGAGTTCAATCCAAAACGGTCGCTACATTTCCAAAAAATACTTATGGGCCCAAAACGGACACCGTGTGCAAAAGTTACGCTGAATTCTTTGAACGTCGACAATCCAAGCGTTCCAAATAAGCAAATGCTCATTTTTTCGAAAAATGGCAGAATCCCTACTACGTCACGACGAAGTGGTGAGTTCAATCCAAAACGGTCGCTTCATTTCCAAAAAGTACTTATGGGCCCAAAACGGACATCGTGTGCAAAAGTTACGCTGAATTCTACGAACGCCGACAATCCAAGCGTTCCAAATGTGCAAGTGCTCATTCTTTCAAAAAATGGCCGAAATCCCTTATACGTCACGGCGAAGGGGTGAGTTCAATCCAAAACGGTCGCTACATTTCCAAAAAGTACTTATGGGCCCAAAACGGACACCGTGTGCAAAAGTTACGCTGAATTCTTCGAACGCCGACAATCCAAGCGTTCCAAATATGCAAGTGATCATTCTTTTGAAAAATGGCCAAAATCCCTGATACGTCACGACGAAGTGGTGAGTTCAATCCAAAACGGTCGCTACATTTCCAAAAAATACTTATGGGCCCAAAACGGACACCGTGTGCAAAAGTTACGCTGAATTCTTTGAACGTCGACAATCCAAGCGTTCCAAATAAGCAAATGCTCATTTTTTCGAAAAATGGCAGAATCCCTACTACGTCACGACGAAGTGGTGAGTTCAATCCAAAACGGTCGCTTCATTTCCAAAAAGTACTTATGGGCCCAAAACGGACATCGTGTGCAAAAGTTACGCTGAATTCTACGAACGCCGACAATCCAAGCGTTCCAAATATGTGGTGCTTATTCTTTCAAAAATGGCTGAAATCCCCTACACGTCACGGTGAAGTGGTGAGTTCAATCGAAAATGGTCGCTACATTTCCAAAAAGTACTTACGGGCCCAAAACGGACATCGTGTGCAAAAGTTACGCTCAATTCTTCGAACGTCGACAATCCAAGAGTTCTAAATATGCAAGCGGTCATTCTTTTGAAAAATGGCCGAAATCCCTGATACATCACGACGAAGTGGTGAGTTCAATCCAAAACGGTCACTACACTTCCAAAAAGTATTTATGGGCCCAGAATGGACACCGTGTGCAAAAGTTACGCTGAATTCTTCGAACGTCGACAATCCAAGTGTTCCAAATATGCAGGTGCTCATTCTTTCGAAAGATGGCCAAAATCCCTCATACGTCACGACGAAGTGGTGAATTCAATCCAAAACGTTCGCTACATTTCCAAATAGTACTTATGGGCCCAAAACGGACACCGTGTGCAAAAGTTACGTTGAATTCTTTGAACGCCGACAATCCAAGCGTTCCAAATATGGAAGTGCTCATTCTTTCGAAAAATGGCCGAACTCCTTGATACGTCACGACGAAGTGGTGAGTTCAATCCAAAATGGTCGCTACATTTCCAAAAAGTACTTATGGACCCAAAACGGACACCGTGTGTAAAAGTTATGCTGAATTCTTCGAACGTCGACAATCCAAGCGTTCCAAATATGCAAGTGCTCATTCTTTCAAAAAATGGCGAGAATCCCTTATACGTCACGATGAAGTGTT
>NW_019228195.1:0-2582 GCF_002742605.1 Olea europaea var. sylvestris
TTCCAACACCGATGCGTAAAATGAGGAAATTGCCGACGGCGCGATTTTTGTTTCTGATCAATCAGTCAAATTTGAGCCCATTCTGACACCGTCGCGAAAAATGACCAAATTGCCCTCGGCTCGATTTTTGTTTCCCATCAATCAGTCAAATTTTAGCCGATTCCGACACCGTCGTGAAAAATTACGCAATTGCCCCCGGCGAGTTTTTTGTTTCCGATCAATCTGTCAAATTTGAGCCCATTCCGACACCGTCTCAAAAAATGACGAAATTGCCCATGCGCGATTTTTGTTACCTATCAATCAGTCAAATTTTAGACGATTCCGACACCGTCACGAAAAATGACGAAATTGCCCCCGGCGCGATTTTTGCTTTCGATCAATCTGTCAAATTTTTGCCCATTCCCACACAGTCGCGAAAAATGGCTAAATAGCCCCCGGCGCGATTTTTGTTTCCGATCAATCAGTCAAATTTTAGACCATTCCAATACCGTCGCGAAAAACGACGAAATTGCCCTCGGCGCGATTTTTGTTTCAGATCAATCTGTCAAATTTTTGCTCATTCCAACACCGATGCGTAAAATGACGAAATTGCCCACGGCGCGATTTTGTTTCTGATAAATCAGTCAAATTTGAGCTCATTCCGACACCGTCGCGAAAAATGACGAAATTTCTCCTGCGCGATTTTTGTTTCCCATCAATCTGTCAAATTTTAGCTGATTTCGACACCGTCGCGAAAAATGACGAAATTACACCTGGCGCGATTTTTGTTTCCGATTAATCTGTCAAACTTTAGCTGATTCCGACACCGTCTCGAAAAATGACGAAATTGCCCCCACCGCGATTTTTGTTTCCGATCAATCTGTCAAATTTGAGCCCATTCCGAAACTGTCGCAAAAAATGATGAAACTGCCCCGGCGCGATTTTTGTTTCCCATCAATTAGTTAAATTTTAGCCGATTCCGACACCGTCGCGAAGAATGACGAAATTGCCCCCGTCGCGATTTTTGTTTCCCATCAATCAGTAAAATTTTTGCCGATTTCTACACCGTAATGAAAAATGACGAAATTGTCCCCGGCGCGATTTTTGTTTCCCACCAATCAGTCAAATTTAAGCCGATTCCGACACCGTCTCGAAAAACGACGAAATTGCCCTTTGCGCGATTTTTGTTTCCGATCAATCAGTCAAATTTGAGCCCATTCCGACATCGTCGCGAAAAACGACGAAATTGCCCTCGGCGCGATTTTTATTTCCGATTAATCTGTCAAATTTTAGCCGATTACGACACCGTTGTGAAAAATGACGAAATTGTACCCGAGGCGATTTTTGTTTTCGATCAATCTGTCAAATTTGAGCCAATTTCGACACCGTCGCGAAAAATTACGAAATCGCCCCGGGCGCGATTTTTGTTTCCCAACAATCAGACAAATTTTAGCCGATTCCGACACCGTCGCGAAAATGAAGAAATTGCCCCCGGCGCAATTTTTGTTTCCCACCAATCAGTCAAATTTTAGCCGATTCCGACACCGTCACGAAAAATGACGAAATTGCCCCTGCGCGATTTTTGTTTCCCATCAAACAGTCAAATTTTACCCGATTCCGACACCGTCGAGAAAAATTACGTAATTGCCCCGGCGCGATTTTTGTTTCCGATCAATCAGTCAAATTTGAGCCGATTCCGACACCGTCGCGAAAAATGACGAAATTGCCCCCGGCGCGATTTTTGTTTCCAATCAATCTGTCAAATTTTTACCCATTCCAACACAGTCGCGAAAAATGACAAAATAGCCCCCGGCGCGATTTTTGTTTCCGATCAATCAGTCAAATTTTGGACCATTCCGACACCGTCGCGAAAAATAACGAAATTGCCCTCTGCGCGATTTTTATTTCCGATTAATCTGTCAAATTTTAGCCGATTCCGACACCGTTGTGAAAAATGACGAAATAGTGCCCGACGCGATTTTTGTTTCCGATCAATCTGTCAAAATTGAGCCAATTTCGACACCGTCTCGAAAAATTACGAAATCGCCCCCGGCGCGATTTTTGTTTCCCATCAATCAGTCAAATTTTAGCCGATTACGACACCGTCACGAAAAATGACGAAATTGCCCCTGCGCGATTTTTGTTTCCCATCCATCAGTCAAATTTTAGCCGATTTCGACCCAGTGGCGAAAAATGACGAAATTGCCCACGGCGCGATTTTTGTTTCCCATCAATCAGTCAAATTTTAGCCGATTTCGACACCGTCGCGAAAAACGACGAAATTGCCCTTTGCGCGATTTTTGTTTCCGATCAATCAGTCAAATTTGAGCCCATTCCGACACCGTCGCGAAAAACGACGAAATTTCCCTCGGCGCGATTTTTATTTCCGATTAATCTGTCAAATTTTAGCCGATTCCGACACCGTTGTGAAAAATGACGAAATTGCGCCCGACGCGATTTTTGTTTTCGATCAATCTGTCAAATTTGAGCCAATTTCGACACCGTCGCGAAAAATTACGAAATCGCCCCCGGCGCGATTTTTGTTTCCCATCAATCAGTCAAATTTTAGCCGATTCCGACACCCTCGCGAAAAAGACGAAAAT
>NW_019228195.1:2828-4074 GCF_002742605.1 Olea europaea var. sylvestris
CTGATTCCGACACCGTCTCGAAAAATGACGAAATTGCCCCCGGCGCGATTTTTGTTTCCGATCAATCAAACAAATTTTAGCCGATTCCGAACAAATTTTAGCCGATTCTGACACCGTCGCAAAAATAACGAAATTGCCCCTGGCGCTATTTTTGTTTCCCATTAATTTGTCAAATTTTAGTCGATTCCGATACCGTCACGAAAAATAACGAAATTGCCCCTACGCGATTTTTGTTTCCCATCCATCAGTCAAATTTTAGCCGATTTCGACACCGTCGCGATAAATGACGAAATTGCCCCTGCGCGATTTTTGTTTCCCATCCATCAGTCAAATTTTAGCCGATTTCGACACCGTCGCGATAAATGACGAAATTGCCCCTGCGCGATTTTTGTTTCCCATCCATCAGTCAAATTTTAGCCGATTTCGACACCGTCGCGATAAATGACGAAATTGCCCCTGCGCGATTTTTGTTTCCCATCCATCAGTCAAATTTTAGCCGATTTCGACACCGTCGCGATAAATGACGAAATTGCCCCTGCGCGATTTTTGTTTCCCATCCATCAGTCAAATTTTAGCCGATTTCGACACCGTCGCGATAAATGACGAAATTGCCCCTGCGCGATTTTTGTTTTCCATCAATCAGTCAAATTTTAGCCGATTCCGACACCGTTGTGAAAAATGACGAAATTACGCCCGACTCAATTTTTGTTTCCGATCAATCTGTCAAATTTGAGCCAATTTCGACACCGTCGCGAAAAATTACGAAATCGCCCCCGGCGCGATTTTTGTTTCCCACCAATCAGACAATTTTAGCCGATTTCGACACCGTCGCGAAAATGACGAAATTGCCCCCGGCGCTATTTTTGTTTCCCACCAATCAGTCAAATTTTAGTCGATTCCGACACCGTCACGAAAAATAACGAAATTGCCCATACGCGATTTTTGTTTCCCATCCATCAGTCAAATTTTAGCCGATTTCGACACCGTCGCGAAAAATGACGAAATTGCCCCCGACGCGATTTTTGTTTCCCACCAATCAATCAAATTTTAGCCAATTCCGACACCGTTACGAAAAATGACGAAATTGCCCGCGCGATTTTTGTTTCCCATCCATCAGTCAAATTTTAGCCGATTTCGACACAGTCGCGAAAAATGACGATATTTCCCCTGGCGCGATTTTTGTTTCCGATCAATCAGTCAAATTTGAGCCCATTCCGACACCGTCGCGAAAAACGACGAAATTGCC
>NW_019228196.1:0-4074 GCF_002742605.1 Olea europaea var. sylvestris
GCGATTGTGTCGAAATGGGCTAAAATTTGACTGGTTCATCGGAAACAAAAATCGCGTCGGGGGCAATTTCGTTATTTTACGCGAATGTGTCGGAATGGGCTTAAATTTGGCAGGTTGATCGGAAATAAAAATCGCGCCGGGGGCAATTTCGTCATTTTACGCGACCGAGTCGGAATGGGCTTAAATTTGGCAGGTTGATCGGAAATAAAAATCGTGCCGGGGGCAATTTCGTCATTTTACGCGACTGTGTCGGAATGGGCTTAAATTTGACAGGTTCATCGGAAACAAAAACCGCGTCGTGGCAATTTCGTCTTTTTTCGCGACTGTGTCGGAATCGGCTTAAATTTGGCAGGTTGACCGGAAATAAAAATCACGCCGGGGGCAATTTCGTCATTTTTCGCGACTGTGTCGAAACGGGCTAAAATTTGACTGGATGATCGGAAACAAAAATCGTGCCGGGGGGCAATTTCGTCATTTTACGCGACCGTGTCGGAATGAACTTAAATTTGGAAGGTTGATCGGAAATAAAAATCGCCCCGGGGGCAATTTCGTAATTTTTCGCGATTGTGTCGAAATGGGCTAAAATTTGACTGGTTCATCCGAAACAAAAATCGCGTCGGGGGCAATTTCGTTATTTTACGCGACTGTGTCGGAATGGGCTTAAATTTGGCAGGTTGATCGGAAATAAAAATTGCGCCGAGGGCAATTTCGTCATTTTACGCGACCGAGTCGGAATGGGCTCAAATTTGGCAAGTTGATCGGAAATAAAAATCGTACCGGGGGCAATTTCGTCATTTTACGCGACTGTGTCGGAATGGGCTTAAATTTTACAAGTTGTTCGGAATAAAAATCGCGCCGGGGGCAATTTCGTCATTTTTCGCGACTGTGTCGGAATGGGCTAAATTTTGACTGGTATATCGGAAACAAAAACGGCGCCGTGGCAATTTCGTCTTTTTTCGCGACTGTGTCGAAATCGCCTTAAATTTGGCAGGTTGATCGGAAAAAAATCGCGTCGGGCACAATTTCGTCATTTTTCGCGACTGTGTCTAAATATCCTAAAATTCGACTGGTCGATCGGAAATAAAAATTGCGCCGGGGTCAATTTCGTCATTTTTCACGATTTTGTTGAAATGGAAAAAAATTTGACTGGTTCATCGGAAACAAAAATCGCGTCGTGGCAATTTCGTCTTTTTTCGCGACTGTGTCGGAATCGGCTTAAATTTGGCATGTTGACCGGAAATAAAAATCGCGCCGGGGGCAATTTCGTCATTTTTCACGACTGTGTCGAAATGGGCTAAAATTTTACTGGTAGATAGGAAACAAAAATTGCGCAGTGGCAATTTCTTCTTTTTTCGCGACTGTGTCGTAATGGGCTTAAATTTGGCAGGTTGATCGGAAATAAAAATCGCCCCGGAGGCAATTTCGTTATTTTTCGCGACTGTGTCGAAATGGGCTAAAATTTGACTGGTAGATAGGAAACAAAAATCGCGCCGTGGCAGTTTCTTCTTTTTTCGCGACTGTGTCGGAATGGGCTTAAATTTCGCAGGTTGATCGGAAATAAAAATCGCGCCGGGGGCAATTTCGTCATTTTTCGCGACTGTATCGAAATGGCCTAAAATGTGATTGGTTGATCGGAAATAAAAATCGCGCCGGGGTCAATTTCGTCATTTTTCAAGACTGTGTCGAAATGGGCTAAAATTTGACTGGTAGATCGGAAACAAAAACCGCGCCGTGGCAATTTCGTCTTTTTTCGCGACTGTGTCGGAACTGGCTTAAATTTGGCAGGTTGACCGGAAATAAAAATCACGCCGGGGGCAATTTCGTCATTTTTCGCGACTGTGTCGAAATGGGCTAAATTTTGACTAGTTGATCGGAAACAAAAATCTGGCCGGGGGCAATTTCGTCATTTTACGCGACCGTGTCGGAATGAACTTAAATTTGGAAGGTTGATCGGAAATAAAAATCGCGCCGGGGGCAATTTTGTAATTTTTCGCGATTGTGTCGAAATGGGCTAAAATTTGACTGGTTCATCGGAAACAAAAATCGCGTCGGGGGCAATTTTGTTATTTTACGCGACTGTGTCGGAATGGGCTTAAATTTGGGAGGTTGATCGGAAATAAAAATCGCGCCGGGGGCAATTTCGTCATTTTTCGCGACTGTGTCGAAATGGGCTAAAATTTGACTGGTTGATCGGAAACAAAAATCGCGATGGGGGTAATTTCGTCATTTTACGCGATTGTGTCGGAATGGGCTTAAATTTGGCAGGTTGATCGGAAATAAAAATTGCGCCGGGCGCAATTTCATCATTTTTCGCGACTGTGTCGAAATGGCCTAAAATTTGACTGGTCGATCAGAAACAAAAATCGCGCCGTGGCAATTCCGTCTTTTTTCCCGACGGTGTCGGAATGGGCTTAAATTTGGAAGGTTGATCGGAAATAAAAATCGCGCCGGGCGCAATTTCGTCAATTTTCACGATTGTGTCGAAATGGCCAAAAATTTGACTGGTTAATCGAAAACAAAAACCGCGTCGTGGCAATTTCGTCTTTTTTTGCGACTGTGTCGGAATGGGCTTAAATTTGGCAGGTTGATCGGAAATAAAAATCGCGCCGGGGGCTATTTCGTCATTTTTCGCGTCTGTGTCGAAATGGACTTAAATTTGGCAGGTTGATCGGAAATAAAAATCGCGTCGGGGGCAATTTCGTCATTTTTCGCGAATATGTCGAAATGGGCTAAAATTTGACTGGTCGATCGGAAATAAAAATCGCGCCGAGGGAAATTTCGCCATTTTTCGCGACTGTGTCGAAATGGATTAAAATTTGACAGGTTGATCGGAAACAAAAATCGCGCCGGGGGCAATTTCGTCATTTTTCGCGACTGTGTCGAAATGGGCTAAAATTTGACTGGTTGATCGGAAATAAAAATCGCGCCGGGGGCAATTTCGTCATTTTACGCGACTGTGTCGGAATGGGCTTAAATTTGGCAGGTTGATCGGAAACAAAAATCGCGTCGGGGGCAATTTCGTCATTTTACGCGACCGAGTCGGAATGGGCTTAAATTTGGCAAGTTGATCGGAAACCAAAATAGCCCCGGGGGCAATTTCGTCATTTTAGGCGACTGTGTCGGAATGGGCTTAAATTTTGCAAGTTGATCGGAAATAAAAATCGCGCCGGGGGCAATTTCGCAATTTTTCGCGATTGTGTTGAAATGGGCTAAAATTTGACTGGTTCATCGGAAACAAAAATCGCGTCGGGGGCAATTTCGTTATTTTACTCGACTGTGTCGAAATGGGCTAAAATTTGGCAGGTTGATCGGAAACAAAAATCGCGCCGGGGCAATTTCGTCATTTTACGCGACTGTCTCGGAATGGGCTTAAATTTGGCAGGGTGATCGGAAAAAAAATCGTGCCGGGGGCAATTTCGTCATTTTTCGCGACTGTGTCTAAATGGCCTAAAATTCGACTGGTCGATCGGAAATAAAAATTGCGCCGGGGTCAATTTCGTCATTTTTCGCGACTGTGTCGAAATGGGAAAAAATTTGACTGGTTCATCGGAAACAAAAATCGCGTCGTGGCAATTTCGTCTTTTTTCGCGACTGTGTCGGAATCGGCTTAAATTTGGCAGGTTGACCGGAAATAAAAATCACGCCGGGGGCAATATCGTCATTTTTCGCGACTTTGTCGAGACGGGCTAAAATTTGACTGGTTATGGGAAACAAAAATCGTGCCGGGGGCAATTTCATCATTTTACGCGACCGTGTCGAAATGAGCTTAAATTTGGAAGGTTGATCGGAAATAAAAATCGCGCAGGGGGCAATTTCGTCATTTTTCGCGACTGTGTCGAAATGGGCTAAAATTTGGCTGGTTGATAGGAAATAAAAATCGCACCGAGGGCAATTTCGTTATTTTTCACGACTGTATCGAAATGGGCTAAAATTTGACAGGTAGATAGGAAACAAAAATCGCGCTGTGGCAAATTCTTCATTTTTCGCGACAGTGTCGGAATGGGCTTAAATTTGACAGGTTGATCGGAAATAAAAATCGCGCCGGGGGCAATTTCGTCATTTTTCGCGACTGTG
>NW_019228197.1:0-4073 GCF_002742605.1 Olea europaea var. sylvestris
CATGACGTACGGGGGAGTTCAACCATTTTTGGAAAGAATGAGCACTTGCATATTTAGAACGCTTGGAGAGTCGGCGGACGAAGTATTGATTGTAACTTTTACACACGGTGTCCGTTTTGGGCCCATAAGAACTTTTCGGAAATGTAGCGACAGTTTTGGATTGAACTCACCACTTCATCGTGACGTATGGGGGAGTTAAGCCATTTTTAGAAGGAATGAGTACTTGCATATTTGGAACACTTGGAGAGTCGGCGTACAAAGAATTGAGCGTAACTTTTGCACACGATGTCCGTTTTGGGCCCATAAGTACTTTTTAGAAATGCGGCGACCCTTTTGGATTGAACTCACCACTACGTCGTGACGTATGGGGGAGTTCAACCATTTTTCGAAAGAATGAGCACTTGCATATTTGAAACGCTTGGAGAGTCGGCGTACGAAAAATTGAGCGTAACTTTTGCACATGGTGTCCGTTTTGGGCGCATAAGTACTTTTTAGAAATGCAGCGACCGTTTTGGATTGAACTCACCACTTCGTCGTGACGTACGAAGGATTTTGGCCATTTTTCGAAAGAATGAGCACTTGCAAATTTAGAATGGTTGGAGAGTCGCGGACGAAGAATTGAGCGTAACTTTTGCACACGGTGTCCGTTTTGGGCCCATAAGAACTTTTTGGAAATGTAGCGACCGTTTTGGATTGAACTCACCACTACGTCGCGACGTATGGGAGAGTTAAGCCATTTTTCGAAGGAATGAGCGCTCGTATATTGAGAACGCTTGGAGAGCCGGCGGACGAAGAATTAAGCGTATCTTTTGCACACGGTGTCCATTTTGGGCCCATAAGAACTTTTGGGAAATGTAGCGATCGTTTTGGATTGAACTCACCACTTCGTCGTGACGTATGGGAGAGCTCAACCATTTTTCGAAAGAATGAGCACTTGCATATTTGGAACGCTTGGATTGTCGACGTACGAAGAATTGAACGTAACTTTTGTACACGGTGTACGTTTTGGACCCATAAGTACTTTTTGGAAATGTAGCGACCGTTTTGGATTGAACTCACAACTTCGTCATGACGTACGAGGGATTTTGGCCATTTTTCGAAAGAATAAGCCCTTGCATATTTAGAACGCTTGGAGAGTCGGGGACGAAGATCTTGATTGTAACTTTTGCACACAATGTCCGTTTTGGGCGCATAAGAACTTTTTCGAAATGTAGCGACCGTTTTGGATTGAACTCACAACTTCATCGTGACGTATGGGGGAGTTAAGCCATTTTTCGAAGGAATGAGTGCTTGTATATTGAGAACGCTTGGAGAGTCGGTGGACGAAGAATTGAGCGTAACTTTTGCACACGGTGTCCGTTTTGGGCCCATAAGAACTTTTGGGAAATGTAGCGACCGTTTTGGATTGAACTCACCAGTTCGTCGTGACGTACGGGGGAGTTCAACTATTTTTCGATAGAATGAGCACTTGCATATTTAGAATGGTTGGAGAGTCGCGGACGAAGAATTGAGCGTAACTTTTGCACACGGTGTCCGTTTTGGGCCCATAAGAACATTTTGGAAATGTAGCGACCGTTTTGGATTGAACTCACCAGTTCGTCGTGACGTACGGGGGAGTTCAACTATTTTTCGATAGAATGAGCACTTGCATATTTCAAACGCTTGGATTGTTCGCTTACGAGGAATTGAGCATAACTTTTGCACACGGTGTCCGTTTTGGGCCCATAAGAACTTTTGGGAAATGTAGCGACCGTTTTGGATTGAACTCACCACTTCGTCGTGACGTATGGCGGAGCTCAACCATTTTTCGAAAGAATGAGCACTTCCATATTTGGAACGCTTGGATTGTCGGCGTACGAAGAATTGAGCGTAACTTTTGTGCACGGTGTCCATTTTGGACCCATAAGTACTTTTTGGAAATGTAGCGACCGTTTTGGATTGAACTCACTACTTCATCGTGACATACGAGTGATTTTGTCCATTTTTCGAAGGAATGAGCGCTTGAATATTGAAAACGCTTGGAGAGTCGGCGGAAGAAGAATTGAGCGTAACTTTTTCACACGGTGTCCGTTTTGGGCCCATAAGAACTTTTTTTTAATGTAGCGACCGTTTTGGATTGAACTCACCACTTCGTCGTGACGTAGGAGGGGTTTCGCCCATTTTTCGAAAGAATAAGCCCTTGCATATTTAGAACGCTTGGAGAGTCGGGGGACGAAGATCTTGATTGTAACTTTTGCACACAGTGTCCGTTTTGGGCGCATAAGAACTTTTTCGAAATGTAGCGACCGTTTTGGATTGAACTCCCCACTTCGTCGTGACGTAGGAGGGGTTTCGCCCATTTTTCGAAAGAATAAGCCCTTGCATATTTAGAACGCTTGGAGAGTCGGGGGACGAAGATCTTGATTGTAACTTTTGCACACAGTGTCCGTTTTGGGCGCATAAGAACTTTTTCGAAATGTAGCGACCGTTTTGGATTGAACTCACCACTTCATCGTGACGTATGGGGGAGTTAAGCCATTTTTTGAAGGAATGAGTGCTTGTATATTGAGAGCGCTTGGAGAGCCGGTGGACGAAGAATTGAGCGTAACTTTTGCACACGGTGTCCGTTTTGGGCCCATAAGAACTTTTTGGAAATGTAACGACCGTTTTGGATAGAACTCACCACTTCGTTGTGACGTACGAAGGATTTTGGCCATGTTTCGAAAGAATGAGCACTTGCATATTTAGAATGGTTGGAGAGTCGCGGACGAAGAATTGAGCGTAAATTTTGCACACGGTGTCCGTTTTGGGCCCATAAGAACTTTTTGGAAATGTAGCGACCGTTTTGGATTGAACTCACCACTACGTCGTGACGTATGGGGGAGTTAAGCCATTTTTCGAAGGAATGAGCGCTTGTATATTGAGAACGCTTGGAGAGTCGGCGGACGAAGAATTAAGCGTAACTTTTTCACACGGTGTTCGTTTTGGGCCCGTAAGAACTTTTTGGAAATGTAGCGACCTTTATGGATTGAGCTCACAACTTCGTCGTGACGTAAGAGTGATTTTGGCCATTTTTCGAAGGAATGAGCGCTTGAATATTGAGAACGCTTGGAGAGACGGCGGACGAAGAATTGAGCGTAACTTTTGCATACGGTGTCCGTTTTGGGGCCATTAGAACATTTTGGAAATGTAGCGACCGTTTTGGATTGAACTCACCAGTTCGTCGTGACGTACGGGGGAGTTCAACTATTTTTCGAAAGAATGAGCACTTCTATATTTAGAACGCTTGGAGAGACGGCGGACGAAGAATTGAGCGTAACGTTTGCACACGGTGACCGTTTTGGGCCCATAAGTACTTTTTGGAAATGCAGCGACCGTTTTGGATTGAACTCACTACTTCGTCGTGACGTACGAGTGATTTTGGCCATTTTTCGAAGGAATGAGCGCTTGAATATTGAGAACGCTTGGAGAGACGGCGGACGAAGAATTGAGCGTAACGTTTGCACACGGTGTCCGTTTTGGGCCCATTAGAACATTTTGGAAACGTAGCGACCGTTTTGGATTGAACTCACCAGTTCGTCGTGACGTACGGGGGAGTCCAACTATTTTTCGAAAGAATGAGCACTTGCATATTTCAAACGCTTGGATTGTCCGCGTACGAAGAATTGAGCGTAACTTTTGCACACGGCGTCCGTTTTGGGCCCATAAGTACTTTTTGGAAATGCAGCGACCGTTTTGGATTGAACTCACTACTTCGTCGTGACGTACGAGTGATTTTGGCCATTTTTCGAAGGAATGAGCGCTTGAATATTGAGAACGCTTGGAGAGTCGGCGGAAGAAGAATTGAGCGTAATTTTTGCACACGGTGTCCGTTTTGGGCCCATAAGAACTTTTTGGAAATGTAGCGACCGTTTTGGATTGAACTCACCAGGTCGTCGTGACGTACGGGAGAGTTCAACCATTTTTCGAAAGAATGAGCACTTGCATATGTAGAACGCTTGGAGAGTCGGTGGACGAAGAATTGATTGTAACTTTTGTACACGGTGTCCGTTTTGGGCCCATAAGAACTTTTTGGAAATGTAGCGACCGTTTTG
>NW_019228198.1:0-4073 GCF_002742605.1 Olea europaea var. sylvestris
CCGACTCTCCAAGCGTTCAAAATATGCAAGTTCTCATTCTTTAGAAAAATGGATGAAATCCCTCATACGTCACGACAAAGTCAAAAGTTTAATCCAAAGCGGTCGCTACATTTCCGAACAGTACTTACGCGCCCAAAACGAACACCGTGTGCAACAGTTACGCTCAATTCTTCGTACGTCGACTCTCCAAGCGTTTCAAAAATGCAAGTGCTCATTCTTTAGAAAAATGGTGGAAATCCCACATACGTCACGACAAAGTCATGAGTTCAATCCAAAATGGTCGCAACATTTTCGAAAAGTACTTATGGGACCAAAACGGACACCGTGTGCAAAAGTTACGCTCAATTCTTCGTACGTCGACTCTCCAAGCGTTCTCAATATTCAAGCGCTCATTCCTTCGAAAAATGGCCAAAATCACTCGTACGTCACGACGAAGTGGTGAGTTCAATCCAAAACGGTCGCTACATTTTTGAAAAGTACTTATGGGCCCAAAACGGACACCGTGTGCAAAAGTTACGCTCAACTATTCGTACGCGGACTCTCCAGGCATTCCAAATATGCAAGTGCTCATTCTTTAGATAAATGGCCGAAACCCCTCATATGTCACCAGGAAGTCGTGGGTTAAATTCAAAATGGTCGCTACATTTCCGAAAAATAATTATGGGCCCAAAATGGACACCGTGTGCAAAAGTTACGCTCAATTCTTCGTACGCCAACACTCCAAGCATTCCAAATATGCAAGTGCTCATTCTTTAGAAAAATGGCCAAAATCCCACATATGTCATGACGAAGTCATGAGTTCAATCTAAAACGTCGCTACATTTTCAAAAAGTACTTATGGGCCCAAAACGGATGCCGTGTGCAAAAGTTATGCTCAATTCTTCGTACGCCGACTCTCCAAGAGTTCCAAAAATGCAAGTGCTCTTTCTTTCGAAAAATGGCCAAAATCCCTCATACGTTACGATGAAGTCATGAGTTCAATCCAAAATGGTCGCTACATTCCCGAAAAGTACTTATGGGCCCAANAACGGACACCGTGTGCTAAAGTTACGCTCAATTATTCGTCCGTCGACTCTCCAAGCATTCTAAATATGCAAGTGCTCTTTCTTTCGAAAAATGACCAAAATCCCTCGTACGTCACGAGGAAGTTGTGTGTTCAATCCAAAACAGTCGCTACATTTTCAAAAAGTACTTATGGGCCCAAAACGGACACCGTGTGCAAAAGTTACGCTCAATTCTTCGTATGCCGGCTCTCCAAGCGTCCCAAATATGCAAACGCTCATTCTTTAGAAAAATGGGCAAAATCCCTCATACATCACGATGAAGTCCTGAGTTCAATCCAAAATGGTCGCTACATTTCCAAAAAGCACATATGGGCCCGAAACGGACACCGTGTGCAAAAGTTACGCTCAATTCTTCGTACGCCGATTCTCCAAGTGTTCCAAAAATGCAAGTGCTCGTTCTTTAGAAAAATGGCCAAAATCCCTCATACGTCACGAGGAAGTCATGAGTTCAATCCAAAAGGATCGCTACATTTTCGAAAAGTACTTATGGGCCCAAAACGGACACCGTGTGTAAAAGTAACGCTCAATTCTTTGTACGCCGACTATCCAAGCGTTCCAAATATGCAAGTGCTCATTTTTTCGATAAACGGCAGAAATCCCTCATACATCACGATGAAGCGGTGAGTTCAATCCAAAACGGTCGGTACATTTTCGAAAAGTACTTATGGGCCCAAAACGGACACCGTGTGCAAAAGTTACGCTCAATTCTTCGTACACCGACTCTCCAAGCGCTCCAAATATGCAAGTGCTCATTCTTTAGAAAAATGGCCAAAATCCCTAATACGTCACGATGAAGTCTTGAGTTCAATCCAAAACGGTCGCTACATTTTTGAAAAGTACTTATGGGCCCAAAACGGACACCGTGTGCAAAAGTTACGCTCAACTCTTCGTACGCGGACTCTCCAGGCGTTCCAAATATGCAAGTGCTCATTCTTTAGATAAATGGCCGAAATCCCTCATACGTCACCAGGAAGTCGTGGGTTAAATCCAAAACGATCGCTACATTTCCGAAAAATAATTATGGGCCCAAAACGGACACCGTGTGCAAAAGTTACGCTCAATTCTTCGTATGCCAACACTCCAAGCGTTCCAAATATGCAAGTGCTCATTCTTTAGGAAAATGGTCGAAATCCCACATAAGTCACGACGAAGTCATGAGTTCAATCTAAAACGTCGCTACATTTTCAAAAAGTACTTATGGGCCCAAAACGGACGCCGTGTTCAAAAGTTATGCTCAATTCTTCGTACGCCGACTCTCCAAGAGTTCCAAAAATGCAAGTGATCTTTCTTTCGAAAATGGCCAAAATCCCTCATACGTTATGACGAAGTCATGAGTTCAATCCAAAACGGTCACTACATTCCCGAAAAGTACTTATGGGCCCAAAACGGACACCGTGTGCAAAAGTTACGGTCAATTCTTCGTATGCCGGCTCTCCAAGCGTTCCAAATATGCAAGTGCTCATTCGTTAGAAAAATGGCCAAAATCCCTAATTCGTCACGATGAAGTCTTGAGTCCAATCCAAAATGGTCGCTACATTTCTGAAAATTACTTATGGGCCCAAAACGGACACCGTGTGCCAAAGTTACGCTCAATGCTTCGTACGCCGACTCTCCAGGCGTTCCAAATATGCAAGTGCTCATTCTTTAGACAAATGGATGAAATCCCTCATACGTCACGAGGAAGTCGTGGGTTCAATCCAAAATGGTTGCTACATTTTCGAAAAGTACTTATGGGACCAAAATCGACACCGTGTGCAAAAGTTACACTCAATTCTTCGTACGCCGACTCTCCAAGCGCTCCAAATATGCAAGTGCTCATTCTTTAGAAAAATAGCCAAAATCCCTAATACGTCACGATGAAGTCTTGAGTTCAATCCAAAACGGTCGCTACATTTCCGAAGAGTAATTATGGGCACGAAACGGACACCTGTGCAAAAGTTACCCTAAATTCTTCGTATGTCGACTCTCCAAGCGTTCCAAATATGCTAGTGCTCATTCTTTAGAAAAATGGCCGAAATCCTTCATACGTCACGATGAAGTCATGAGTTCAATCCAAAACGGTCGCTACATTTCCGAAGAGTAATTATGGGCACGAAACGGACACCTGTGCAAAAGTTACCCTAAATTCTTCGTATGTCGACTCTCCAAGCGTTCCAAATATGCAAGTGCTCATTCTTTAGAAAAATGGCCAAAATCCCTCATACATCACGTGGAATTCATGAGTTCAATCCAAAACGGTCGCTTCATTTCCGAAAAGTATTTATGGGCCCAAAACGGACACCGTGTGCAAAAGTAACGCTCAATTCTTCGTACGCCGACTGTCCAAGCATTCCAAAAATGCAAGTGGTCATTCTTTAGAAAAATGGCCGAAATCCCTCATACATCACGATGAAGTGGTGAGTTCAATCCAAAACGGTCGCTACATTTCTTAAAAGTACTTATGGGCCCAAAACGAACACCTTGTGCAAAAGTAACGCTCAATTCTTCGTACGCCGACTATCGAAGAGTTCCAAATATGCAAGTGCTCATTCTTTCAAAAAATGGCTGAAATCCCTCATACGTCACGATAAAGTCTTGAGTTCAATCCAAAACTGTCGCTACATTTTCAAAAAGTACTTATGGGACCAAAATGGACAACGTGTACAAAAGTTACGCTCGATTCTTCGTACGCCGACTCTCCAAGCATTCCAAAAATGCAATTGCTCATTCTTTAGAAAAATGGCCAAAATCCCTCATACGTTACGAGGAAGTCATGAGTTCAATCCAAAACGGTCGCTTCATTTCCGAAAAGTACTTATGGTCCCAAAACGGACTCCGTGTACAAAAGTAACGCTCAATTCTTCGTACGCCGACTATCCAAGCGTTTCAAATATGCAAGTGCTCATTCTTTTGAAAAATGGCCGAAATCCCTCATACATCATGATGAAGCGGTGAGTTCAATCCAAAACGGTCGCTACATTTTCGAAAAGTACTTATGGGCCAAAAACGGACACCGTGTGCAAAAGTTAC